>NC_134358.1:85874188-86146688 GCF_048569485.1 Anomaloglossus baeobatrachus
ATGTGCTAGAGCTTATTTTCAGGGTAGGGCTTATTCTTGGGGAAACACAGTTGGGGGAAAGTTTACCCCCCAAAAAATGCAGACCCTCCTCCCCCCTCCCAGGAGAATCATACTTACCAGATCCCGGGCGTCTGCGTCACTCCAAGGTCCTCCTGCAATCTTCAGTGGGCACTCCCAACAGGTATACTACACGCTGTCCTCCCCTGCTTTTGGCCAACACTCACATACAATCAGATTGCACGCACCCATACACACACACACACACACACACACACACACACACACTCACCACATCCTTTGATACTGATTGCATCCAGCCTTCAGGGGAACCTGGGACGCAGTGCAGTAGAGTGTGAGGACCTGCGGTTGAACGCATTGATGTGTTCCATTGCAGGTCTTCCATGCGTTCCACCACAGGTCCTCGCGCTCCACTGAACTGCGTCCCAGGTTCCTCTGCCAGCCAGAAGCAATCGATATGGACGATTGGTGTGAGTGTATGTGTGCGATCTGATGTGTGTGGGTGTGCGTTCCACTGCAGGTCCTCCCCATCGGGATCTGGTGAGTATGATTGCGGGGTCTTCTGTATGCTCTCTTTTGGGGGTGTCTGCTTTCTACAGTGAAGTGTCCTGTAGTATTCTTAACTTTTTTAGCTGCATGGACACTTCATTATTGAACCATGACAAGAGCTTATTTTTGGTGTAGGGCTTATATTTATGCTTTACGCTGAAAATTCCTGCTACAGCTTAGTTTCGGGGAAACACGGTACTTATATAGTGCCTTTATATTCCCCAACACTTTACAGAAATCATCATTGTCCCCATTGGGGCTCACAATCTAAATCCTCCTATGGGTATATCTTTGGAGTGTGACATGAAACCAGAGAAAACCCATGAAAAACATGGAAAGAACTTCTTGAATATGTTGTCCTTAAAGCGCCACTTCAACTTTTTTTTTATTTTTCTGTTTACCAGCAAGTGGTGCTTTAAATCTAGGTCTCCTGCCTACGGTCTTCTACTCATCCTCCAGTGTTTTCATCCTTTTTTGGTGGTGCTCTCATCGGTGGTACCATCTTGTGTCCTTAACTTCTGACTGGCCTGAAGTCAAAAGTTACATTATACGTTCTCAATGCAAGTCTATGAGAGCCAGAACGAAGCTCTCATAGACTTGTATTGAGTTTTGACCTCCGGCATGCTCCATGAAACACTGTAGATACTGGTAGGTCACAAATCACAGCAGACCAATCGGATATGGGGCAATAACAGAAGAAAATGAGGCAGATGAGTATCAGATGGAGGCAGGGGACATGAGTAATTAAAGCATTACTCCAGTGGTGAAATAATAAAAAGTGGTGTTTTTAATGGAATTTGATCCTAGCACTGCAAGTCAACATTGCTAATCTGTGAGCCACCGTGGTTTTGTTCCGCTGCATATATTATCTACAATTGGTCATACAGTAATTATTTTAGGTGGCTTCCAACTTTTAGTAAATTGGAAATAATCCCTAGACTTGTATCAGGACACTGTAAAAGTTACAACAAACATGCAATATTTGTCGGCCTAATGAGCTTCGGTTGTGAGATCTGCCCGCTAGCTGTAGTTAAATATGCAGTGTTTTTCAATAGGGACAAGGGAGAAAAAAGTTTTGATTTTTTTTTTTTTTTTTTTCTTGTATCCTCCAAAGCAAAATCTGTTTGTATTATTATTTTTGGTGCATTTTTTTGTTTATCCCTTTTTTGTATCCAGTTTTGGTGTTGATTTGAAGCCACCTTTTGAGTGTTTTTTTTTGTTTTTTTTTTTAATGTACTGCAGAAATGTTAGGAATCTGAGCTAAAAACTACCACTTCTGTTTTTAACATGCTTTATTTTTATCAGTCTACCCATAGAAACCTAGAGGAAATGTAAAAACACATAAAAAAACAAAAAGGGTTCAACAGCATCTTTAAATACACAGTGGAAATGACGCTAAATAAAACTACATCCAGTTTGCTTGAACGATTAAACACAGTGGATTTTCTGCACACACAAAAATCATAGCAGTAAACAATTATGCTACATGTGAACATGGCCTCCTTCACACATCAGATCACACTCACTCTCACACACACCTCACACACACCTCACACACACATCACATCGCATCCACACACTCACAACATCCTGGGATATCGCTTGCTTCTCGGCGGCGATACTGTGCTGTGAGCTTCCAGGACCTGCCGGAGGATCACATGGGCAGAAGCATGTGGTATCTCCGGATGTTGTGAGTGTGAGTGCGTATGTGCAATAACGTCAATGTGTGTGTGCGTGAGTGTATGCGATCGGGTGTGTGTGAGTGTATGCGATCGGGTGTGTGTGAGTGTATGCGATCGGATCTGTGAGTGTCGGCAGAGGAGCACGGCGTGCTGGAGGAGGCTGGGAGGAGAGGGGCTGATCCTGGGGAAGGCTGGGATGGGGAGGCTGAGAGAAGAGAGGCTGAGGCTGGGGTAGGCTGAGGCTGGGGTAGGCTGGGAGGAGAGAGGCTGATGCTGGGGACCGAAAAGGCTGATGCTGGGAGGAGAGAGGCTGATGCTGGGGGAGGCTGAGGCTGGGGTAGGCTGGGAGGAGAGAGGCTGATGCTGGGAGGAGAGAGGCTGATGCTGGGAGGAGAGAGGCTGATGCTGGGGGAGGCTGAGGCTGGGGTATGCTGGGAGGAGAGAGGCTGATGCTGGGGGAGGCTGAGGCTGGGGTAGGCTGGGAGGAGAGAGGCTGATGCTGGGGACAGAAAAGGCTGATGCTGGGAGGAGAGAGGCTGATGCTGGGAGGAGAGAGGCTGATGCTGGGAGGAGAGAGGCTGAGGCTAGGGTAGGCTGGGAGGAGAGAGGCTGATGCTGGGAGGAGAGAGGCTGATGCTGGGAGGAGAGAGGCTGATGCTGGGAGGAGAGAGGCTGATGCTGGGAGGAGAGAGGCTGATGCTGGGAGGAGAGAGGCTGATGTTAGGGACAGAAAAGGCTGATGCTGGGAGGAGAGAGGCTGATGCTGGGAGGAGAGAGGCTGATGCTGGGAGGAGAGAGGCTGATGCTGGGAGGAGAGAGGCTGATGTTAGGGACAGAAAAGGCTGATGCTGGGAGGAGAGAGGCTGATGCTGGGAGGAGAGAGGCTGATGCTGGGAGGAGAGAGGCTGATGCTGGGGACAGAGAGGCTGATGCTGGGGACAGAGAGGCTGATGCTGGGAGGAGAGAGGCTGATGCTGGGAGGAGAGAGGCTGATGCTGGGAGGAGAGAGGCTGATGCTGGGAGGAGAGAGGCTGATGCTGCGGGCAGAGAGGCTGATGCTGCCGGTAGAGAGGCTGATGCTGGTGCAGCATGGGGGATGGAGCACGATGGGGGGTGCGCAGCATGGGGGATGGAGCACGTTTGGGAGTGCGCAGCATGGCGGATGGAGCACGTTTGGGAGTGCGCAGCATGGCGGATGGAGCACGTTTGGGAGTGCGCAGCATGGCGGATGGAGCACGTTTGGGAGTGCGCAGCATGGCGGATGGAGCACGTATGGGAGTGCGCAGCATGGCGGATGGAGCACGTTTGGGAGTGCGCAGCATGGCGGATGGAGCACGTTTGGGAGTGCGCAGCATGGCGGATGGAGCACGTTTGGGAGTGCGCAGCATGGCGGATGGACCACGTTTGGGAGTGCGCAGCATGGCGGATGGAGCACGTTTGGGAGTGCGCAGCATGGCGGATGGAGCACGTTTGGGAGTGCGCAGCATGGCGGATGGAGCACGTTTGGGAGTGCGCAGCATGGCGGATGGAGCACGTTTGGGAGTGTGCAGCATGGGAGATGGAGCACGATGGGGGGTGCGCAGCATAGGGGATGGAGCACGATGGGGAGTGCGCTGCATGGGGGATGGAGCACGATGGGGAGTGCGCTGCATGGGGGATGGAGCACGATGGGGAGTGCGCTGCATGGGGGATGGAGCACGATGGGAAGTGCACACCTCCCCCCAACACACACACACACGCGCGCGCACTGCACAACACACCACACACACACACACTGGGAACCACAAACAACTGCCCTACACAGACACCCACACACACAGACAACGCTGCACACACACAACACCCAACACACAAACACCGCGGCACACACAAATATACGCACATACCGCACAACACACACATTGCACAAAACATACCTCCCCCCAAAACACCACACACACACAAACCGCTCAACACACACACACACAATGCTACAGACACACAGCGCTCCATAAACAACGCAACACACGCAACACACATACAACACCGCTCTCACCCCCCGTCACACCAAGACAACACCCAGAACATGTACAGCGCCCTACACAAACACTTGGTAACTACACACAACAACATATATATATATATATATATATATATATATATATATATATATATATATATATATAACAAAAATCATACATGAACTGCACAATACGTAAATTCTAGAATACCCGATGCGTAGAATCGGGCCACCTTCTAGTGTGTGTGTGTGTGTGTGTGTGTGTATATATATATATATATATATATATTACATATTTACAATTTATTACAGTTTTTTGTGTTCTAAAGTTGTATTCCAATAAATATATTTTATGTTCTATCTAAATATCTTGATTATTGTATCATAAAAATGATTAAATGTCTGATGTTCACATTGTACTACAATACATTTTTCACTTAAATATAAGCAATATACTAAATGTTATTATTTAGTATGTTTTTATTGAAAACTGTTTTTTGCCACTTACATAGTTTATTATATAGTGTTATATATATATATATATATATATATATATATAATACACTATGTAAGTGGCAAAAACAGTTTTCAACAAAAACATACTAAATAACGTTTGTGCAGTCCATGAATTTGTTGTAAGAAATAGACTTGCCTCCATCAGATCCTCCTTCATCGATGACCTCAAATCTGACCTAATAATTTTAAGGCTAGAGAACAACCTCTCTACACTAACTTGGGTTGGAGGCAAAGCCGTAACCACACGGGCAACATCTCTAACAATTTCCGGGTATAAAGGAATTGCCTCATGCACAGTCAGTTTTGATGAACGGTTGAATTTTTCTATTTCTTTGAGAGCAAGTGAAAAATGTAACTGAAATCTGTTCAATCTGCTGCTATAGGAGACGGAGTGAAATCTTTTTCCTTGCGGCAACGCTTTGCCTGCTCCATGTCATCCAAATACTTGTCAAAGTTAAACTCCTCATCTGATGAGGATAAAGATATAGCAGCAGTAGCACTGTCAGCACCCAAGTCCTGTTGCGCCTGGCAGTCCTGTAGCCGCTCATCCTAACTGCTACCTCACTCAAAGCTTCTTTTTCTTTAGTAAGCTGTTCAGATCATCAAGCAGTATACAATGATTTGGGTCCACATAAACAGCTGCCAGAAGAATTTTATTTTTCAATAGTTGTCTCTCTCCGTTTCATTGAAGCAGAAATGCCATCTGGGATTAAACCTCCTCTTTGGGACAGGCAAAATAGCAAGTTCTTCCACTCCCTTATGAAAATGCCAGGAGTTAAATCCTCAGCTTGTAATTTTTTAGTCATAGTCACGGTAAATGGGTGATTAAGCAATTCCTTAAATTCAATCACCTGTGTCCATTGACTTTCATTTAAAGTTACTTGAGGGTTCTCCATATCTATAAGAAATGATTTTAGTTCAAGCAATCGCTCAGTCATTAAATAAGTGCTGCCTCACCGAGTGGCTTGATCAACAATTGCCCCTTTCCCAGTCTCTTCAAGATGGAATCAATTTTAGGGGTTCTGGCGGCAATAATCCATTTCCTCACTTTTCCAATCAGATTTCCAGCATGTCCGCCCAGTTTCACACATCCGACTTTTTGCCAGTTTAGCGGATGCGGCGCACGCCAGTACAGTACGATACAGTACTGTGGCAGCGCCGCAACTTCCGGGTCACATGACAGCATGCGACCGGAGTTTGTCGCGCTGCCACTGTACTGTATGCACTGTACTGGAGTGCGCCACATCCGCCAAACCGGCAAAAAGCCGGATGTGTGAAACCGGGGTCCCTCTTGCAGACTATCTCTTATTGCCAGCTGCAGCGTGTGCACAACACAGCACATGTGAGGAATATGAAAGTGTTTTGAAGCAACTTCAACAAGATCATCTAATCCTAAAGTATCATTTTGCTGTTCTTCTGTTGTAATATCTGTTTGCTCCTCAGTTACATGAACAGCGCTGTGGCTCCATCTCACATACTGAATCCTAAATTTTCTTCTAGATGTTGTTCATTACTCTCATTCATAAGTGTAATTGTACTTCTCAAGTTTGAAGCATTGTCCTTTACAATGGCAAGAACCTGTTCTTTTTTGCGTTCATAATCTTGCAGAACTTTTTCCACTAAGGCCTGGAAAATCTGGCTGGTGTGATGAGCTTTAGTATCTTTTACTGCCAGTGTCTTGCTAACAATTTCTTTCTTGTTACAAACATATCGAACATTGATGGCAAAATAATTCAGTGAAATGCAGTGACTCTGGCATCCAGCAAAGGCAATGGGTGAAAAGATAGGACATTCAGACACAGCGTTCTGTGAGGATCCTCACAAAGAATGAGCAGTCAGTTTGTGGTGTTTTCTAATCTGCTTTTGCTATTGAAAGCATGATCTATGAGCTCAAAAACCTTTCAGGTGATGCGGTTTTTTAAAAATCTGATCTGCTTTTGCAGCTGACAAACGTATCCTCAAAAAACGCTGTGTGTGAATGTAGCCTTAGATCAGGAATAGAACAGCCATTTATAGGACATTTCATCGATCGTGCGATCAGACCACAGTTGCGGAGGGGAGCGAGGAATTTATCTCCCTACCTCCTCCGTTGCTGGCTGATGTACAAATCGCAATGCTCTCGCGTTACACTGGTGCCATGCGAGTGTAATACGACGTTTCTCGATCCCCATAGACTTGAATGGCTTCGAGGGAAACAAGCTCGCATTGCACTCGCAGCATGCTGCGACTGTTTTCTCGGTCCAATAAGGGCTGAGAAAACAATCGCTCTTGGGAGCTGCCCCATAGAGTAATATTGGTCCGAGTGGAATGCGATTTTTTTTTTTTTTTTTTTCTTTTTTTTTTTCTTATCGCATTCCACTCACTCTGAATTACTCGCCGTGTGTGCTGACCTTAAGGGCGGCCTAAGCCAATGCCAAATACCTCTGACTGCTACCTATCTCTAGGATCATTACACTGTTGTTACCCCCAGTGCAAGTCGTTCAGACACTACAAATGGCTCACACTGGGCTGAGCACCGAGTGTACCCGAGCACAGCGATGCTCACATGAGTGGTGTGTAAACGTAATGCACCCAAACTCTTATTTTTTGTAAGGTCTTGTGTTTGGTACGAACACCGAACCTTGGGTTTGCTCATCTCTACTCATAATGTAGTCCACCAGTCCTTTAGAAATCAACCAGTTTAGATGACTTGGCTGTATACTCGCTTCTTAGCTTTGCTTAGAGATTGTTATTCCTCTGGAAGGCATGCAGATGAGCAGCGGTCAAGACAACTGGCACAGCTCCTCTGCTCCTCTTCATTGAAACAAAAGGATTAGACCTATCGTCTCAGTTTTTCCGCTGTTTAAAGTCAAAATGGAATAGTTCTCTTTCCCCATAGAAATGTAATTGTGTTATCAAAAATCTCATCTAATATCCGTTTATTTCTATGAATGCAGTTCCCTTTAACTTGACACTTTCCCTTGAGGAAGCTACATCATTCAATGGCGATACGCGTGGGGTCTTGACCTCACTCCTCCTATCTTTATCTGACCTCTGCGTGTCTGTCTACAGGTAGTATTGTTTAGGTTCTCTTTTGGACAGGTCTTTTCATGCATTGTCCATGTTTGTTTATCTGTCCAATTGATTTTTGGATATTTGTGATACATGGTTCTAGCACTGTCAGGATTAGTTTATTGCCTACTCTCTCCATCTGGCTCTTTAGGGTATATTATTTTGGCCTGTTCACAGACACTTTTTTTCTATTTAACCTGTTTATTTTGAAACTTGCTTGCATCGTTTTACAACTTATTCTGTCACTCCTATTTAATGGGGCTCAGGTTTGCAGCGGGTGTGAGGTTTTGGTGTTATATACCATTGGCATCCATTGTGTATTTTTGTAAGCTTTTGCTTTTTTTAATTGATTTTAATATGGGTGTTTGCTTGGTTTCTTTTAATTAATAAATTTGTATAATATTCAAAAGCATATTTCTGGTGATGCCACTTTTTTGCACATTCGCTGTTTCTCTTTAAACTTTATATTTTTCAGGATGTGCTTGTGGTATTGATGACTGTAGGATATAATTTTGGTGCCCTCCCCATCTTGTTTTTCAAGCTGTCAAGACAACTGGCACAGCTCCTCTGCTCCTCTTCATTGAAACAAAATGATTAGATCTATCTTCTCAGTTTTTCCGCTGTTTAAAGTCAAAATGGAATAGTTCTCTTTCCCCATAGAAATGAAATTCTGTTATCAAAAATCTCATCTAATATCAGTTTATTTCTATGAATGCAGTTCCCTTTAACTTGGCTCACATTTGGAGATGCCTTTTTAGATTTTTGGAATTAACCCCTTCAGCCCTGGGGAACTTTCCGTTTTTGCGTTTTTGTTTTTTGCTCCCCTTCTTCCGAGAGCCGTAACTTTTTTATTTTTCCGTCAATCTTGCCATATGAGGGCTTGTTTTTTGCGGGACAAGTTGTACTTTTAAATGAAACCATAAGTTTTACCATATGGTGTACTGGAAAGCAGCAAAAAAATTCCAAGTGTGGAAAAATTGCAAAAAAAGTGTGATGGCACAATAGTTTTTGGGATGTTTTATTGCTGATGTTCACTATATGGTAAAACTGATGTATAGGTATGATGCCTGAGGTCGGTGCGAGTTTGTAGACACCAAACATGTATAGATTTACTTGTATCTAAGGGGTTAAAAAAAATTCACAAGTTTGTCCAATAAAAGTGGCGCACGTTTTGCGCCATTTTCCAAAACACGTAGGGTTTTTATTTTTTGGGATCTATGGCTCAATGACGGCTTATTTTTTGCGTCTCGAGCTGATGTTTCTAATGGTAGCATTTTTGCGCAGATGCTACGTTTTGATCGCCTGTTATTGCATTTTGCGTAAAACTTGCGGCGACCAAAAAACGTAATTTTGGCGTTTGGAATTTTTTTGCCACTACGCCGTTTACCAATCAGATTAATTGATTTTATATTTTGATAGATCGGGCATTTCTGAACACGGCGATACCAAATATGTGTATATTTATTTATTTTTTAACCCTTTAATTTTCAATGGGGTGAAAGGGGGGTGATTTGAACTTTCAGGCTTTTTGTTTTTTTTTTTAATTTTTTAAAACTTTTTTTTTACTTTTTTTATTTTATTTTACTAGTCCCCCTAGGGGGCTATAGCGATCAGCAATCCGATTGCTGATCGCTATCTGCTGATCACAGCTATACCGCTGTAAACAGCAGAAATAGTCACTTTCTTTTTTCCTCTGCTCCGTGCCGAGGAAGAATGAAAGTGAAACTTCATAGCAGCAGGCGTCATCACATGACCCTGTGCTACGATGGCAACCACCGAACGTCACGTGATCACTCACGTGACGTCCGGAGGGGGCGGCGGTAAGTAGAAAACATGGCCGCGCGCATATAGATCTCGCTGCCAGACTTTGGCAGCGAGATCTAAGGGGTTAGTGTTCCGGGTGGAATGCGATTCCACTCGGAACATGTAGGCACACATGTCAGCTGTTGAAAACAGCTAATATGTGTGCCGATCCACGCCGCCTGCCCGCGGCAGGGGGCGGGGCTTACCGGGACACGATCCATGACGGAAAGATCCGTCCATGGTCGTGAAGGGGTTAATCTGCAGTGGTGCTTGAAGGTGAACCCCTCAGAAGTTTCTGTCTGCAGAAATGTGACCTAAAACTACAACAGATTTTCATACAGGTCCTAAAAGTAGATCAACAGAAACAAATGAGTTAAAAATATTATCCAATATCACATGTCTGTTAGGGGCAAATTTATGTCAATTGTTTTTTTTCGGTATCTCATGTGACTCTTCTACCGTAATAACTGCATCTAAATGTTTCCAGTAATTGTTGATTATTTCTACATATCGACTTGGAGGAATTTTAGCCTATTCCTCCCTGCAAAACAGCTTGAACTCTGTTATGTTGGTAGGTTTACTGCCATGAACTGCTGTAGTTTTAGGTCGAGTTTACTTATGAAAATTCAAAATTATAAAAAGGTTCACATACTTTCAAGCACCACAGTATGTGCAAAAGTAATTTAGTGTGTAATTTTACATTTTAGAAGAATTAATGTGGAATCTGAAGATGCCAATGAATATAAAATGACTGATTATTTGTTTCCCTGCACATTCAACCTTGATGTGGTCGATGGGCCAAAAAACTACTATCAGTATTGTCAGAATGAGCTCACTGACAAACTCTCAGGTTATCCATACTACAGCCAATGATAGGCAGTGCAACAAAGAGACAGTATGAAACCAAATGAAAAGCACTTAAGGCATCGGTTCCACTTTCCCAGAGCTTCTGTTGTGAGAGTATCAAGCAATATGCTAATGACACTCTACTGCGAATGTGAGACGATTGGATCACAGCTGCGGAAAAGAAGGGGGGAGCACTTTCTCTCATCTCCTCCGTTGCCTGTGTCTGCATACATCACACTGCAGTCGGATGACATGCGAGTGCAGTGCGATGTTTCACACGCTCCCATAGACTTGTATGGGTGTGTGTGAGCCAAGACTCGCTGCCAAACGCAGCATGCTGTGATTTCATTTCTCAGGCCAATATGGCATGAGAAATCAATCACAGATGGACACTGCCCCATAGTTTTGAACTGGTGCGAGTGCAATCCGATGTTCGTCCCTGCAAAACACAAGTGGATCCGAGGCCTAAGGAAAAAAAATATCCTCAAAGGTTGGACAAAACTAAATTTAATAAAGCATAGCCCTTTTTGTAGTACATGAGTAAATGCTTTGTTCAACCAAAACAGTTGTGTAGAAGTATAATTATCTTTCTAGCTTTTACTATCTGAACCTTGCAGCCTACAGTTTATAAATACTATATAATTCAAGTCTTTTTTTTTTTTTTTTAGGAAATTCTGTCTTATTTCCTTTTCTTGTACATAGTTTGTCCCCATCACCAATTGTTTTCATGATAAGAAGATAAGTAACTCTCTTAATAAATGTTAGCTTAGCTCTTAATTATACCATAACCCATCGGGCCTCATCTATCTAAACAGGAAAAAAGTGGAGACCAATCAACTGAGGACATTGGATTGGGCCTAGTACAGAATTACATCCTAGGTTTGCTTTCCCACTATTGTGCCACCTGCAGCAGCCACTAGAGGCGCTCTCTGCATACATCTACATACATAATTGCCAGTTGCGGATATAACCGTATCCCACAATGCACTGCAGCACTGTCAGTTATGCAACCGCAGTTCGCATCATAGCCAGGGTAACCAGGGACAATAGTGCAGGCGGAACCCAAATTGTGGGCTGAGTAAGCGCAATTCTGTTCCCAGTCTAAAATTGGGCTACCCATACCACATGCAGGTATAATGAGGTGTTGGTGTTTTAAATTACACATTTGCGATGTCACGGAGCAGTAAGGAGGCGTGGCCGTGATATATTGGAAAGCGCCAATAAGCATAGACAGATGTTCATTTCACCGCAGCTCTCGATGCAATAGCATTAGGCCTATTTCTAGTGTGTATATAATAGCCACTTAGTGACAGCCATCTTGTCACACTTTGGCTCAGAAGACCATTTACTTCTGACATACACTTCACAAGGTGTTGAAATCTCTCTACAGTAATGTTGGGGCCAGATATCTTCTAGCAATTACCACACAAAAAGATGAAGCCGGTATTAACATTCTCTGAACAGCTCATCTGACCCTGTCAAAAAGATGTCCAACATAATGGAGATTGTCTGGGACATAAAGGGGTTGTCCAGTCTTTGGGCGCAAGTCTGCAGTCACTGCAGACTTGTGAATCCTTACTGCCAGGATTCTCCAGTCCTTGGAGGGAGGCAGTCGTGTGACTGCAAGTATGCTATTTGTATACTTCTGGTCACATTCTGACTAGAAGTGTCCTGGCTTGCTCAATCCATTTGTATTGAACAGGGCTGCACATGACTAGTTGTCAAGTGACTGCATGAATGCAAACCCTATACTTGGGGTCACGCATCGTCTACTTCCGGCGGTGGAGGGTTCACAAGTCTGCAGTTATATAGAGTGACTGCAGACTTGCACACAAGCCAGGGCAACCACTTTAAGCAAAGCATAGGTCATCAATTTGATATCAATGTGGTCTGACACCTGGTACCTCCCATCCATCACTGGTCTCACTTGCTATAAGATAAAGTGCTGCAATACCAGGAGTTGTCCACTTGGAAATCTACGGGGCTGCTGTGTTCGGCCCGCTTCTTGCTTATATCCCACCAATGCCATAGCTGATTTCAGCTAATCTATAGTGTTGCCACTGGACTCTCACAAATCTCTTATCGATGACCTAGCCTACAGATAGTCCATCTTTTGCCGACAATCACATGAAGAGCCGGGAAATTATAGGCCGGTAAGTTTAACCTCTACGGTTGGTAAAATCCTTGAGGGTTTCTTGAGAGATGCTATACTGGAGTATCTCAAGAAAAATAACCTTATGACAGAGTATCAACATGGGTTTATGAGGGATCGATCCTGTCAAACTAATTTGATCAGCTTCTATGAAAAGGTAAGTTCAAGTCTGGACCAGGGAAATGCAGTGGATGTTGTGTATATGGACTTTTCAAAAGCTTTTGATACGGTGCCACACAAAAGGTTGGTACATAAAATGAGAATAATGGGGATAGGGGAAAATATGTGTAACTGGGTTAAAAACTAGCTCAGTGATAGGAAACAAAGGGTGGTTATTAACGGTACGTACTCGGACTGGGTCTCAGTTCATAGTGGGGTACCACAGGGGTCAGTATTGGGCCCGCTTCTTTTCAACATATTTATAAATGACCTTGTTTGGGGCATGCGGAGTAGAATTTCAATATTTGCAGATGATACTAAACTCTGCAGGGTAATCAATACAGAGGAGGATAATTTTATATTACAGGGAGATTTATGTAAATTGGAGGATTGGGCTGAGAAGTGGCAATTGAAGTTTAATGTAGATAAATGTAAGGTCATGCACTTGGGTAGAGGAAATAACATTTATGATTATGTACTTAATTGTAGAACACTGGGTAAAACAGACACAGAAAAAGACTTGGGTGTATGGGTGGATGGTAAACTTCACTTTAGTGGACAGTGTCAGGCAGCTGCTGCCAGGGCTAATAAAATAATGGGATGTATTAAAAGAGGTATAAGTGTTCATGAAAAAAATATAGTTCTACCTCTGTACAAGTCACTAGTGCGACCGCACGTAGAATACTGTGTACAATTCTGGTCACCGATATATAAGAAGGACATAGCTGAACTGGAGAGGGTGCAGAGAAGAGCGACCAAGATTATTAGAGGAATGGGGGGGCTGCAATACCAAGACAGGTTATTAAACTTGGGGTTATTTAGTTTGGAAAAACGAAGGCTTAGGGGGGATCTAATCACAATGTATAAATATATGAGGGGACAGTACAGAGACCTTTCCAAAGATCTTTTTACACCTAGGCCTGCGACTGGAACACGGGGGCATCCGCTACGTCTTGAGGAAAGAAGGTTTAATCATAATCACAGACGAGGATTCTTTACTGTACGAGCAGTGAGACTATGGAACTCTCTGCCGCATGATGTTGTAATGAGTGATTCACTACTAACATTTAAGCAGAGCCTGGATGCCTTTCTTGAAAAATTTAATATTACCAGTTATGTATATTAGATTTTATGACAGGGTGTTGATCCAGGGAACTAGTCTGATTGCCGGATGTGGAGTCAGGAAGGAAATTTTTCCCCATTGGAACTTGTTTGCCACATTGGGGTTTTTTTGCCTTCCTCTGGATCAACATGTTAGGCTACGGGTTGAACTAGATGGACTTAGAGTCTCCCTTCAACCCTAAAAACTATGATACTATGATAAGATCTGGTGATGTTACTACTATGGCTACTTTTGTAATGCTATAATTGTGGGTCCCTTTCATCCCCTGGCTTTTTAAGTACGTCCATAGTGAGTATAGATGCTACACTTGGGTGTGTTTCATGTTAAACATCTACTTTTGTTATTACCTACTTTTTTTGCACATTATGTTTCTTTATTTTATTTTTATTTTTCGGACATATATATGTATTTTTTTTTTAATTTCATTATGGTCCTAATTTCCAAATTCTGTTTAATATATTTCTGGACTTTAACACCTAAGCACTTTTCTGCCACCAATGTACATAAGTGAGATGTTTCTGAGAAGTGTGAGCAAGGGTCTCTGTAGAAGAAATGGTAGATCGGTTACTCGATATCCTCTACTCTCTTGCCTGACCAGCATGTAGTTAATCCAAAAAGCAGTGGCGTAACTAGAGTTTGATGGGCCCCGGTGCAAAGTTTGGACCTGGGCCCCCCCCCTCCACGTACACCGACACTCTGCGTACGGGATAATGATGCTGACACTTGTCTCTTTCCCTCAGCACCCAGGTTTCCCATAATCTGAAATCCCTCTTTCTATCAGCACCCAGCTTTCCTATGTTCTGATATCCATTTTATCCTCGGCACCCAGCTTTCCCATGCTCTGCTAGATATCTTTCCCTCAGCACCCAGCTTTTCCATATCAGAGCATGGCAAAGCTGGGTGCTGAATGGAAGATATATAGCAGAGCATGGGAAGATGGGTGCTGAGGGAAAGCCTCTTTCCCCTCTGCACAAAACTTTCCCATCCCTTGCTTGTATCTTTGTTCCCCCTCGTATATAGTTCTCCAAATACAATAATAGCCCCCACATAGCCTTCCATATAGTATAAGGTCCCACATAACTCTTCATACTGTATATTAGAATGCACCCCATAGTCCTCCTCCATGTATTATAACTCACCCCATATTTGTCCATATATTATAATGCACCCCATAGAGGTCCATATATTATACTGCACCACATAATCCTCCATATATTATAATGCAGCCCCCATAGCCCTGCATGTATTATACTGCACCTCCATAGTCCTCAGTGTTTTATAATGTACCCCCATAGTCCATGTTTAAGGTAGCCTCTATAGTCCTCCATATATTATAATGCAGCCCTCATAGTCCTAGATTTATTATAATGCAGCCCCATAGACCTTCATATTGTATTATGCAGCCCCATAGACCTCCATGTATAATGCAGGCTTGTAGTCCATGTATAAGGTGTCCTTCATATTGTATTATGGAGCACCATAGTCCTCCATGTATAATGCACCCCTATAGTCCATGTATAAGGTGTCCTTCATGTTGTATTATGTAGCCCCAAGACCTCCATGTATAATGCAGCCCCATAGGCCTCTGGCCACTGTGTACTCACTGATTAAAAAAAAAAAGTCCTCCCCTCTCCTTGTTCCCCACTGGTTCGGTCAGAGCTTCCTCCCGTCCTATGCTATGCAGTCTCAGCACAGTAGTCACACACGAGTCACATCACTGCGCTCTGCTGCACTGAGATGTCGCGCGCAGGCACAGGGGGAGAATGATGAAGCATGGGGTAAAGCGCTTCGGTCGATGCTTCATCATTGCTGTGTGTGATGACGAACGAGAGCCTGTGGTAAGGGGGGCCCAATGCCGCCTCTGACATCGGGCCCCCCTAACTCACAGGCCCCATAGCGGCCGCATAGTCTGTCACAGAGCAGTGCAGCTCCTCACTCACAGAGAGAAGCCAGTTGCTTCTCTCAGAGCAGACACTGAACCCCTTAACCCTGCCGAGCCTGGTCGCGATGGCGACCTCTGGAACCACTGTCATTATGCCCCTGCCAAATAGGAAGATGCAGTAGAATAACTTTTAGGTTTTGTTGACCACACCTTGATGAATGATGTGGTACAGATATCTAAGGAAGATGAGGAGACACAGATGAGGGAAAGAAACAGGAAAATCTTCTCTCCAGCTCCGATGCACGTTTCTGACAATATGGCACTGACCAAGAAGAACAGAATGTGAGGAAACAAGATAGGACTAGTTATAGAAAGAGGCAAACTGAAAAATTACAAATACATAAAATCATAGTATAGCAATATAGATGGCAGCAAAGGAATACAAATACAGTACATCCAGCATAAGGAATAGAAGCAAGACCTCTTATACTGAGCATATGTCTTTGCAATAGCTGTAAGATCTGGAGAAGATGGCTAATTAGCAGAAGCATTATAGTTTTGCCCTTTTAAGATATGGTGCCTACTTTAATTTCTTTTAGATTGAGTATGTGCACACTGAACTATGGTTCTGCCCTTCCTATATGGAGCCCGTGTCAGTGCTTTGCCTGCTGAGCATGTGCACATTATATACTGTATTTACCCATGTGAAATATCCTTTGATGTGGCTTCTTCATTCTGCTTATGCGTGCCATACTCCTTGGTGAGTTTTGGAAGTGTCCTTTGTCATGATTTTGCCTTTTCTAATGGTATCTCCATCCTGTGTTACTCCAGACACCGTGTTACTTTCCATTATGGCTTTACATCCAATAGTGAGCGCCTTACTATATTGTTTTTAGTTTCACAACTTATTTTTATTATTTAGCAAGACACTTTTGTTGTGTTTTTTATTATGTATATGACCGATGTATTAATTATCACATTTACTATCTAAAGCCAGAAATCATGTGCTACGTTTGTTAACATTTTACTTTATTGTTTTGGATTGCTGGTAATATAAACTAATGGCATTGTATATCTAACAATGTTCAGCATAAAGGAGTAAAGGGAAATAACAAGGCAGGTGCACCACCTTAATAATGATAAATAGTTAGGTGCTCACCCATGTAGCGGAAAAAGCTGGACAATATATGGAGAAAAGAGCTACATATAACAGGGAGCACACCTACAATAGTATATATATAAAAAGCAAATCTTTATTGTGACAGCAAGAATAAAAACACTAAAAAATGTGACACACAAGATAACACGGCCTGATACCCCTTGTGACCCCCGTCATATACACAGCATGAGCAATAATATGCAATAATAAAGACGTCATACATATAAAATATGAATCATGCAAAAATGTAGAAAGGCTGATGAAATATCTCACATAAATGCAAGATGCCAACTGGCTTGTACACAATCAGAAAAACCTGCTTAAGGGAATATATATAACCATGTAGTAGCAGTGCCAACCGGCCATAATAAACAGTCATATCCCGAAGGAAAATATATGTATAGGCAACAAGCAGTACCAATATATATCAGGGGACCAGTATCACCTCCTAAAACACGTAAATGGCAAGCGGTTATATATCCACAGGCATAAAGGAGTACACCCCCTTTGGAAAGTAAGATGTTTCACTATAGACACCATGCATTTTTCGAAATGCTTGATGCCTACAGTTAAACATGATGGTGTCCTTACGTGGGTGAGTGCTTCTGTGTCAGGGAGCTACATATCATTGGTATCATGAATTCACAGATGTACTGCTCTTTTTTGAAAGACGTGCACTTTTCTAACATGACAATGATTCAAAACCATTCAATTTCTGTGGATAAACAAGCGCAATAGGACCTTATCAAAACATAAGGGTGGTGCTATGCTAGTAAGGTGCTCACTTTGTATGGCTGTGTCACCCACAATCAGCAGTACGAATGTAAACAGCTGCTACAAGGTCCACAAGCCCAGAGGCTGAAGCACTATGAAAAAAAGAAAACATGGATTAAACTGCGCTGCTGTATTAGAAAAGAAGTTCCAAACCATTGAAAAGTACTTTCCAGTGGTTTGAAGCTTCTTTTCTTCTACTGCAGCATGGTTTAACCCACATTTCTTCTGGTTTCTTCATAATGATTCAAAGCATACATCTAAAGCCACTGTTGGATTTCTGAAGAACAATAGGGTGAAAGATATTCAGTGGCCAAGTATGTCTCCTGATCTGAACCAACCAAACACCTATGGGGAATTCTGATGACACCAGTTGTCATTACTTTCCATCCAGCATTCGGAAACTAAGAGGTCGTTCTTGAAGAATAGAAAAAGATGTTATAATATGTCTCCAACATGTTTTCCATGCCTAGAAGAGTTGGTGCTGTCCTTAAAAATCATGAAGGTCATACAAAACAGTAGATGTACCATATTTTTTAGGATTATAAGACGCACTTTCCCCAAAAAAATTGGGGGGGAAATGGCAGTGCGTCTTATAAGCCGAATATATCTTTATGGACGGCGCAAGGGCGGTGGAGCAGGGTCATGGGAAGCTGGAGGTGGCACGAGTGAGGCGATGGGCTGGGAGGAGGGGGTGTACTGGTATTGCGAGGCAGGCACCATTAATCTCCCTGTGACGGACACGATGGACGTCATGAAAATGATGCCTTGTTGACAGTTTTTACGTGGAGAAATCTCAGAATTTTGTATACGATCTGAAGTACTAATGGAATTTCTCTATTTTCACAATCCTATGTCTCTCTTCTCCCCTAGAACCTAATTTTTGGAATCATTTTGTCAATTGCTGGAAGTTTCTTGATCAGCATATCCCTTAATCTGCAGGTAAGAGATTGTCTAGCGAATTATACATAAACTGTTAAATAGGAGGAAGCAAATGACCAATGAAAGGAATTAATTCCAACTAAATTAATTATTTAAAAATTCCAATATATTCAGTGAGTGGGTCAGAAAAAATGCCTTGACACACTTAGTTTGAATATATTTCAATATGAACTCATAAAATTAGCATTAAATGGTCAAATAGAGAAGGGCTGGGACAATGTCGTCCCTTTCAGTGACTTTGACAGTTTGTTTTTTTGCATGATATTATTATACAGAAAATTAGAGCATATGTTTCATTATGCTTCGCTGTAACAGACTTTGGCATCCCATCATATTTTGTTAGTCCATGAATTTTGATTGTTTAGACATTTCATGTGGGATGGAATTACTTATGGAAAATATCAGGAAAATCTGCAGAAAGCAGTAGGAAAATTTGCACTAAATTTTGTAGACTCGCCTGCCTGATTTTGAAAAGGAAGACAACAAACAAACAAATAATAAAATAAATAGGTTGAAAATCATCAGTTGTGGATTTTACAGCTGACCCGAAGGTAATTTTGAAGAAAAATATTCAATAATTAATTTAATCAACAACAGTTCCTTCACTTCCCCTTACTGCACCGGTTTACACTCTTCATATCATCGTGGGCACAATTTTACGTTGCGTACACGGCTGAAAAGAAAAAGCTAAATAAAAAAATTATTCAAATGTAAAAAAAAAAATATGATGTAACAAAAAATATACAGGGATATTTATCAATTGTGTTTGTGCCTAAATTTGTGTGCAAATTGTGACACTTCATAGTCGTAAAGGCCCAAGTCCAGTTTAAAGGGAACTTGTAAACTGATTCATGCTGCCCACACCAAGGGCAGCATAAATCAGAGCCTGTAATATTGCAGGCAGTCATGTTCTTCTCTGGCATATCAGGAAAAATATATATTAAAGATGTAGTCGAAGACCTTAGGCTAAGAGATGAGATCAGATAGATGACGTCCCCAACCCGCTTCTCTACCCAACGTTCCCTGTGATTCAGTCTCAATCAATGTTCACACAAGGGAGAGTCCTGTCACTGGAATCTGGCCGGTCAAATCATTTGACCAAGCTTATTTCTGCCTAAAGTCCTCCACTGGATCTTTAAACTATATTTTCTCTGAAATGCCATAGAATATACTAGGTACAATCATGCAGACAGGTTCCGATTTTTTCGATAGAGTTTGAGCATGAATCACTGACAGGTTGCTTTATTACACCACTTTACCTACTCACTACTCACAAATGTAAAAAATGATGAGAAAACGAGGTGCGGTTACCTTTTCAGCCTGAAATACGACATATTTCTGATAGCATTTCCACTTAAAAGTTTTTAAAAAGTTGAATATTCTAGGCAGTTCATAGTTAAAAAGGTGTGGAACACCTACGTTGTTGTCACCATTTTTAACTTGCTTACAAATTTGCATGAAATTCTGTATCGTGTGACATTTGTCACATTGGTCTCCTGTAGTTTTCTAGCACTGGGAAGTCTCTCAATCACCAAGTCACAATTTGTGCCAACATTTTGCATTGACTATGATAGAACACTGAGAAGGGCACTACCATGCTTAAGAAGTTGTGCTGGCTTGAAGAGCACCAACCACCAGGATTTTCCTATATAAGCTAAAGCCAGTGTTATACTGGTGCTATCATGCTGATGCTATACATACCTTTAGTTGTGAGATCGGATGTATACTTTCTGAAATATAGGCAAGTAAAGTTTGTGAAATGCAATGTTACTTGATGAGAGGTGCAATGGAATATCTAATAGGTGGGTTGGGTTTTGCTAGTTATTACTCCCCCGTTCTTCCTTCCTTCTTCCTCCCCCTGTAATAAGAGGCAGTTGGAAGGACAGGAAGGCAGACATTGGCAGAAATAACTAGCAAAACCCGACCCACCTATTAGATATTCCGTTGCACCTCTCATCAAATAACAGTGAATTTCACGAACTTTACTTGCGTATATTTCAGAACGTATACATCCGATCTCACAACTAAAGGTATGTATAGAATCAGCATGATCGCACCAGTATAGCACTGGTTTTAGTTTTATATCTGAAAATCCTGGTGGTTGGTCCTCTTTAATTGATGACAATGGTATCATTATTATGAAGTGGTGAAGTTGAAGTGAATGCACTAAAGATTTAGTGCAAATTACAACTTTTTTTTTTTTTACATTTATTTTTTTAAAAGTGTGGGCCATAAATTTTACCAAAATGTTTTCAAGTATTTAAATTTAAAGGGTTTGTTCACTATTTAAACAGCCGTTTAACATCCCTCATAACTGTCCCCATTAAAATGAAAAAGCCTATATTTACCTCCCATGCTGGTGCAGGTCCAGCGGTGCTGTTGCTCATGTTCTTTGGGCTCACGTGTAGTTGTGACGTCTCTCTCCCCGCCTTCAGATGAATGATTAATTAACAGGAAGAGAGAGCTGGGCCGGCCACTCGCTTCCTGCCGAGTATTTATATGTCGGAGGGCCGTATGAGTACTCAACAGGATTTTTCGGTGATTGGGTGCAGGGCTCATGTGACGTCACAACCTCATGTGAACCTCAGGAATGTGAGCCCCGGCATCGCTGAAATGGTGCTGGCACCGGAGGTAAGTATAAGGTTTTTTATTTTAAAGGGGTCAAACATGAGGAAAGAGAAAGGGCTTTCGAAGTAGTAGACAACCCCTTTTAAATTCCTTTTCGACAATTGTCTGCAGTCTTAGTTAAATAGAAAAAGTCTATCTCCATTGCCTGTAATTTCTAGAGTTATAATCTTTGCTAATACTTTTTAGGCATCATATTTTATTATAATTAACCCTTTCTACTTGCATGATTTGACTCTGAGTGTGACGGTTTGTCCACTCGAAACATTTTTCCTACATTTTTTTTCATGTTGCATATTACAGTAACAAAATAAATGAGATTTCTAAAATCTTATTCAGACAGTGTTGTTTTTTATTCCCTTGCATTTCAACGTTTTTACTGCAGTTTTTCCCCATTGACATCAAAGAGGTTTATTTAGCAGCCCAAAAGAACGCATTCTGATTTGGTTTTCTGGCAATAGCCTACATCTCTTATGCAGAAAAATGCATTGAAAAAGCTGCTTGTGAACATAAACTTAAGACCACGTCTCACTAAGCGACATCGCTAGTGACATCGCTGCTGAGTCACGTTTTTTGTGACGCAACAGCGATCTTGCTAGCGATGTCGCTGTGTGTGACATCCATCAACGACTTGGCCCCTGCTGTGAGGTCGCCGGTCGTTGCTGAATGTCCTGGACCATTTTTTGGTCGTTGCTCTCCCGCTGTGAAGCAGCCATCGCTGTGTTTCCCAGCGAGAGAGCAATGATCTGAATGTGCAGGGAGCCGGCTTCTGCGGACGCTGGTAACCAAGGTACACATCGGGTAACTAAGCAAAGCACTTTGCTTGGTTACCCGATATTTACCTTGGTTACCAGCGTCCGCAGCTTCTAAAAGCCGGCTCCCTGCACACGTAGCCAAGGTACACATCAGGTAACTATAAGCAAAGCGCTTTGCTTAGTAACCCGATGTGTACTATGGTTACCAAGCACAGCGTCGTTACACGGGTCGCTGGTGGCTGATCTCTGATCGCTGTGGAGATCTGCCTGATTGACAGCTCACCAGCGATCCCTGCCAGGTCAGATCGCTGGTGGGATCGCTGGAGCGTCGCTAAGTGTGACGGTACCTTTAGAGTATTTTTTCCAACGCATTTTAATCTGCACCAAAAACGCGTTGGCAGGAAAAACACGGAGTACAATACATGCATTTTATCACTTTTTTGGCATTTTTGCAGTGCTTTTACATTAATTTGACCACATGAAAAGCTCTGCAAAAACACTGAAAAAAAATGACAAGTGTGCCTTGGTAAAAACGCTGTAGGGCTCAGAATACATGTGGAAAAGAACACAGCGTATGCACAAGATTTAAAAAATCTCATTGATTATACTGGCACTGTAAAATGCGGCATATTTTATGCACCAAATACACTGCGCAAAAAAACACTGCAAAAAATGCTACATGTGAACATACCCTAATCCTCCTATTTCGACAGCTGGACTCTGTTAAACCATTATCCTTTCTCTAACTAGTTATTCCTGTTTCTTTTTTTTTTTACATCTATTTTTACATCTATGAAAATTTGTTCTTTATTAGTCTTCACCCCAGGCAGATACAGTTATTTAATCTCTTCATGGAAAATGGGGCTCGAATGCTTGATATTTTTATTTGTGCCTGACATTTATATACACCTATAGAAAAAAAGAAAAAGACTTCATTGAGAATATCTTGATGGCCAATACTTGTGTTGGATCATTTTCCGGTATGCGTGTAAATCTGGCCGGCAGATGACTGAGCTATGGCCTCGGTGGATGCTCTTGACCTGTTCTCTAGCCCTAGTGATTGCATTAGCTAATGCATAACCATTTAATTTGCAATTGTAAATTTAACACGGGTTACGTATAGTCACATATTAGCTAATGTGTTTAAGTCATATCCTAACCAAAGCTCTTTGAAGATTTGGTTGTATAATTCATATGTGACCTCCTTGGCGAGAACGATTATGAATGTACTTTAATGTCAGATATTTCCTTTTTTCCAATCTGTTAAAGCACCACTTCATCATTCCTTTTTTCTTTTACCTCTGGAGTGGCACTTTACATATAAGTCCCCTGTCTTAAACTCACCTGCCACGTTTTTTATCTGTCTCCAGCGTAGATCTTCTGTGATTTGTGACCTGTCGGCAGCTTCAGTGTTTCATGGAGCGCGCCGGAGATCACAACTCAATACAAGTCTATGAGAGCCTCGTTCTGGCTCTTATAGAGATGCATTGAAAGCTTGTGATGTAATTTCTTACTTCCGGCCAGTCAGAAGTTGCAGTCACAACATAGTGCCGTGGGACCGAAGCAGCACTGAAAAAGGATGAAGCCAACGTAGGGTATACATGAGACAGGGGGCTGGTATCTAACATTAAAAAAAACAAAAAACAACCGCTGGAGTGGTGCTTTAAATAAACATACACTGACAGGCAAAAGGGTAACAATATTTGGACTTTTGACTGTCTCTAGATCTCACCATCTACTACAGCTTTGAGCATATGATAGCCAAGATGATTGTCTATAGAATGAAGGCAATCTCATACATAAATTTGACTTATGATTAGTGTGATTAGTTATGCAGATTCTTGTCATGTCACTGCGTTGTTACTGTTTTGCTCCTAATAGTGAAAAAATAATTTTCTTCCTGTATACTGCAAATTAAAACCTGTTCTCACATTCTCTAATAGCTCAGTGTGTTATTAGGCTATTCCCAAGCAAAAGTCACTGGTTCAAATCGAGGAGCAGGTATCAAGGATATTTCCCAAGAAAAAAGAAACTGCATCATCCAGCTCATCAATAGTGGTCTCTCGGCCAGGAAAATTGCCAAACTGCATCATGTGAGCGCCATGACAGTTGGAAGAATACGAAATGAAATCCGTCCACCCATTCAAAAGCCAAGAGTTGGACGTCAAGGCAAAATATCAGAGTCAAGAAGTCGGCTCATCACAAGGTTTATCAGTTCTGGAACAACAAACACGGCAGTGGAGGCTGCTCGTATCCTTCATAATAGTCAGATCACAGATGTCCATACAAGCACCATGTGACGCATGTTAGACAGATCTTGAATGGGGCCCGAAAAAAGATGAAGAAACATCAAATTCAGTATTGTCATAAAAGGCATTGGCTTGAGTTTTCAAAAAAATTAAGACGTGGACAGTAGAAGATTGGAAACTGGTGATTTGGAGCGTTGGGTCAAACGTTAAGACAAGGCTCTGTCGGGTGGAAATGGGTTTGTAAGAAACGTGGAGAACAGGAGGCTAACAGATTGAGAAATTGAGGGAACTGTCAAGTTCAGTGGAGGAAGCATGATGATGACCAAGATCGATGGTGGTCTCAATGCTGAGCTATATGTGAGTATCCTACAAGACAAGCTACTTCGTACATTCGAGTACTATGAGTATGAAAAGGACGGCATAGTGTTCCAGTAGGACAGCGCCCTAAAGCATACGTCAAGATTGGCGAAGCAATTATTCAATGACCATGAAGTAGAAGTGCTGGATTGGCCCCCACAGTCCCCAGACCTCATCCCAATTGAACACTTGTAGAGTTGAAGAAAAAGCTGTATACATACCCAAGTGAGACGACCAGTGTACACCAACATTGGGACTGTGTGTACAAGAGAACTGAGATTAGATTTCGGTCAAGACATCCTTAAATTTGATCGAGAACATGCCCAAAAGGATTCAGGCAATGTTGAAAGCCAAAGGAAGATTTACAAAATACTATCACAATGATAAAAATTAAATTTAGATTTTTAGGAGCAAAACAGTAACAATGCAGGAACATGACAAGAATCTGCATAACTAATCATAAATGCTAAATAGTTGCAAATCAAATTTCTGCATGAGATAGCCAAGATGACTGTATATAAAATTAACATAGTCTAATGATGAAAGCTGTACTGGATGGTGAGATATGGAGCCTGATATTCAAATGTTTAATACATTGTTACCCTTTTGCTCCTCAATGTAAATAGTTTGTCTATATGTAAATGTCTTGATTTTGGCAATTGCATTGTAAATGTTGGAAAGTATGTATCAAGCATCTATTGCATAATATAACAGAAATGTGTCAGTTTGGAAGACTTCTTCAAAAGTGACGTTCAGCTTTAGAAAAAAACATTACTGCTTTGTTTCACAAATCACGCTATACCTGTCCATAGCTATTTTATAGAGTACCTATAAAGAAAAGGCAAAGTACCATAGAGTATTATATTAGGAGCAGTATTAAAGGTAGATGGTGTAAAGATATCTTCTCACCTGTCCATACTGTGCATACTTTGGCACCGCACTGGTCCATAGTGGAGTTGATGAAATTCTCCAGTTCTCAGTAGATAAGGTCATCTAGAATAGCACAGCATAAAATGCACGCAAGTAGAAAAACTCATGAACTGCACATCCAAAAACAATCCATTCATCTTATGCCACCAGGTGAAAATTTAGAAAACTGAAAATGAAGTTCTTATTTTTTGATCAGATTATGAAGTCCACTACCACGTCATGGTGAACCTCTCGGGGGCCCATAATTCCTAACTTTATAGGTGCAGTCCTATGTGTCGACCACCGCCAAAACCGCGCCCCAGCAGTGGGGGCATCCTGCACCCCACAGAACCCAAGCTGCAAGCCTCCAAGGCTTAGGGCCACTCCCACCCCACAGGTATACCACTCCACAGGTATACCACCGCCACAGCAACAATGGCCGCCACACAGCAACTACACAAATGAACGGGATTGAAAAACTCAACCTTGCACGTGTTTTCAAAAAAATAAAAAAAGAATGTAAACGTCAAACTGGAGTAATATGTGCTGCCAGTAAAGTCAGGAATGTCTACATAAAATAGGGTGCATCAAATATTTTTCAGGCAGCGCCTTTTGAGACCTGATGAGAACCTACAATTCTCAAATGCGTTGTCCTGGTATAAATATGTGATGCACCTTTGTATCGATGTTCTCGGCAGCACATCTTACTCCAATTTGTTGTTTACATGCTTTTTATGATAATTCATGGAATTGCAACTTGACTCTAAATAGAAAGAGACTGAGACGTAATAAAATACAAAATATGGATAGGATTCACACATTTTCAAAAGAAAAATTTCATATTTATATATTAAAATCCTTTACCATCCATTAGATATCAGAAAATGAGTTATTGTTTCAGTCAGATATTTGTTACATTTATCTATGTATAGCAATGTTTTTTTTCTCATGATACTATCTATAAAAAAAAAAAGTAATATTGCTATTTTCACAGTGGCTCTTCGGGGGAGGGGGTAGTTAGCGTTATACTTCCTGTCCTTTCAGGAATAGTTTATATCAGTTTTCAGCAGAGGCAGGATTAGAGTGATGGATAACGCCTCTGTACTCATCTGATAACACAGGATTCACCAATCACAGTAGACAATGTCACAGCTCCCCCTGCTCCCCCTCCCTTCACAGTGGCCTTTGCACATGCTCATTAGATGCTTCAGTACAAAAGGTAGGATTAGAGTCTGTTAATTGTGGCTAATATCCCTGTGTTATTTCTTGAAACAACTGGCTATCCCACATGGTCAGCGGGAAAATTGCAATATTTCTATTTTTTATTTTTGATACAGATTGAAATATAGACTAAAGAAGCCAAAATATACATTTAAAGCAAAAATCTAATATTCTGACTACACATTCCCTTTAAGTTCCTTATCATGAGCTGCTGTTCATGGAAGTTAACAGCCTTAAGGCCCCGTTTCATGCAACGACATCGCTAACGAGATATCGCTGGGGTCACAGAATTCATGACGCACATCCGGCGTCGTTAGCGACGTCGTTGCGTTTGACACCTATGAGCAACCGCTAATGATCCGAAAAACTGCAAAAATCGTTGATTGTTGACACATCGTTCATTTCCAAAATATTGTTGCTCATTTTGGATACAGGTTGTTCGTCGTTCCTGAGGCAGCACACATCGCTACGTGTGACATCCTGGGAACGACAAACAACAGCATTCCTGCGTCCTCCGGCAACGAGGTGGGAGTGGCGTGAATGCGGCTGCTCTCCGCCACTCCGCTTCTATTGGTGGCCCGTTGTGTGACGTCGCTGTGATGCTGCACGAACCTCCCCCTTAAAAAAGATTTTGTTTGCCGCCCACAGCGACGTCGTTAGGAAGGTATGTGCGTGTGACACGTACTAGCGGTATTGTTTGCCATGGGCAGCGATTTGCTCGTGACGCACAAGCGACAGGGGCGGGTGCGATCTCTAGCGATGTCGCTGCGTGTAAAGCGGCCTTTAAAGTCAAAAGATGCAACATTTTTAATAGAATCCAAAAATAATTCTTAGTCCAAAATACAAAAATTTCGGTAAAAAAATAACAGTATGGAAATTAAACAAATCCAAGATGGGAAATCTCATTATTCAGATTTTGGGAACTACTTGGGTCATTGTTCTGATTTGGGCTGACTACTTCATTTGATTTATTGTCAGTTTTATATTTATATAGAAATTCTGAATGCGTCTACCCATTTTACACAAAATGTTCTGTTCCTCTGTAAATCTAATTTTCCATGAATCATTTTTGATGAATTTGATATGACTATAGCATAATATGACCTTTCATGATAATTGAGTTTTCTGTTTCAGAAATACACGCATGTTCGGCTAGCTCAGAAACAAGATCCATTACCTTATTACAAAAGCAAGCTGTGGTGGTGTGGAGTCCTGCTGATGGGCATCGGTGAGCTGGGGAACTTCGCTGCTTATGGATTTGCCCCAGCTACTCTGATCGCTCCTCTAGGTTGTGTTGCAGTTATTGGTAAGTAGCCTTTTGTTACCGGCTGTCATGGTGAGTCTTCAAATGATTTCTGCAACATTGCACATGGATATATTTTATGGGCTATTCAATGTAATACTACGTCTTGCTAACTTTGGACACATAATTCGAAGAGAGCAATCACTGGAGAAGGACATCATGGCCGGAAAAAAGAAAGAACAAGGTGAAGAGGAAGACCAGCAACCCAATGGCTAGGCACTATCAAAAAAACATTGGAGAAGACCCTGGTGGACCTATCTAGCCTTGCACAACATCAACCTTCCTACAGAGCATTCATCCATCAAGTCGCCATGGCTCAAGATCAAGCTGAAGGCCATTGAAAGAAAAGATTCCATGTAATGTAAGATGTGCCATAGATATCTAATTGCTGGAGGTGCGTCTTCTGGTGGGATATCTGCCCCATTGTGCACTAGAAACTTCAAGAGGCTAGCCATGTAGTGAAGAAAAATCAAGAGAGAGCCTGCTCACTTTTTTTTTAATCTATGAGTTACAATGAAAACTAAACTGTAATTAGTCGTGGGCAACAACTTACTGGGTCACATTTATAAATGCATTTTACTCCCATTGGTGCCATAAAATTTGTCTTTTTTGTGATAGTGATAATTGTTACTTTGAAGGATTTTTTGAAAATATTAGTAATCTGACGGAAAAACTGCTTTCCATCTGGTAATGGTTGGCCAAATTACTATTTTATAATTTCTTTCTGATCATTATCTGATATAATGATTAGAGATGAGCGTATCTGTTGAAATTCGATTCTGTGGGTGCTGCCGGACTTTAGATAAAGTTCACTTTGGAACCCAGACTTGCACTGAACTCCATTGGAAATCACTAATTGGACAGGTCGAGGTCTCCTTCCACATGCAACCAGTCATAAACAGATCACTTCCAGGGGAAGGCAGGCTTATTCCATTTTTTTTTTTTTTGCACACACTACATCTGATCACGCTGTTGTTACCCCCAGTTTGAGCCGATCAAACATTGCAAGTGGCTCACACTGGGCCGAGCACCGAGCGTAACCAAGCACAGCGATGCTCGCATGAGTGGTTGGCATGCATATAGCACCCGAACTTCAGACACTGTTGTGTTTTTGTTTTTTTTTTGTTTTATTTTTTAAAGTCCGAACTTTACTTTTAAGGTTCGCTCTTCTCTAGTAACAATGTCTACCCGTCGAAAAGGAAACAAACTCGATCTTATCATTGATGCAAAATTTTATATTGTTGGCAGCACATCATTTCATATAAACAGAGGATGTGTTGCTGACAACGATGGCTCAGTATTTGGACACCCAATAGTGCAAACAATCTTTCGGCTGCTCTATGAAAAATGAAAGCCAACCAGTGCCTATTGACTAGCTATATAGTTGATCTTCTCTCAATAAGTAATTGCAAATTTATGTGCGCACTAGGCCGTTTTACCCGCGGATTTGCTGCGGAAATTTCTTGAGAAATGTCTGCAATCTTTGTGCAGACATTTCCCAGCAAATCCTATGAGAAAAAAAAATAGCTGTGCGCACGCTGCGGATTTTTCTCAAGAAATTTCCTTGAGAAGATTTTCTTGAGAAAATTTCTTGAGAAAATGAGCATGTCAATTCTTTTCCGCAGGTACCTGTGGATTTCTGCAGTACAGCCTGCAAAATCTGCAGGGAAAATCGCGGCAAATTCGCGGCTAATCCGTGGCAAATCCGCATGCGGATTTACCGCGGATTTGGCGCGGATTTTTTCCGGAGGTCCGGAAATCTTCCACTCCCAGAAGTTTCTCAAGAAATTTTCTTGAGAAACTTCACATTTCTAGTGCGCGCAAAGCCTAAAGCTATCTGCTCGTAAATGGCACAGAAACTATTTTTTGCCTATCTGAGAGGTCAACATGTACACTTGGGGTCTCGTGAGTCACATTGTAGC
The DNA here is from genome assembly GCF_048569485.1 of Anomaloglossus baeobatrachus. Taxonomy (NCBI): domain Eukaryota; kingdom Metazoa; phylum Chordata; class Amphibia; order Anura; family Aromobatidae; genus Anomaloglossus; species Anomaloglossus baeobatrachus. The sequence continues at coordinate 85,904,182 of NC_134358.1, forward strand.
TCGCAGGCCCATGAAGTGGGACACTTTGCAGTCTGCCAGCTTGGTGCATTAACAACAGGTCTAGCAAATGGCTTTAAGACCAAACGAGCCTTTGGACCAAACAAGTGAATCAACAGGAAGTGAGTGCTTCGGCTACGTTCACATAATTGTTTTTGCCAAATTTTACCTAAAAAAAATTCTTATTTTCCAGCCCAAAATGGAATACAAAGCACCCTTGAATCTTGAATTTATTTTACTCTCTTAATTCCACAGCGCTTTAAAGAGATATCCACTGTCCCCATTGGGGCTCACAATCCATATTCCCTATGTATCAAACAGAAGCGGTTTCTGCATCAAACCATGCTCTACCTTATAACCGGATAAACATGTCAGCTTAAGTCCTCTTTATGGAAAAAATTATGAGTGCACGGGGCATAGGAAAAGAGAATCCAGACCAATGTCCAAGGAGTAGATAGCCACGGCATACATCATGCAATATTCCAAGGTGCTTTATTTCAATGGACCCGTCGAAGCACTAAGAGGTGCGAAACAGCCGTCGGCCGTCTTTAGGGGACCTGCACCCAGCTCTCTCCCCGCTACTTTTATCTGCACTTTACCATGAAATAAAACACTTTGGAATATTGGATGCTGTATGCCGTGACTTTCTACTCCTTGGACATTGGTCCATATTTCCTATGTGTTTTTGGAGTGTGAGAGGAAACCCCCGCAAACACGCGGAGAACATACAAACTCCTTACAGATGATGTCGTTGGTGGGATTTGAACTCTGGAGGACCCCAGTGTTGCAGCTACATTGCTAACCACTGAGCACAGAATATATAATTACAAAAGGAGAGGGGGACAAGTCAGGAGACCACCATTTGCATGTAACAATTTGACCTGCGATGAAAAGTTTACGTATAAATGACCAGTTGTCGTCAATAATAAATGACGCAGTTTATTGGGAGATTGATGTTCTGTGTTTAAAAGAATAAATGTTTGTAAATGTTCTTTTAAAGCTGCTTTGCAGATACAATTACCAAAACAAATAGCCCTGGGATGTGACTTCCAGATACAGAAGAGCAGTTCTTTGGCCTTTTGGCCTTATCTGTTTAATGCACATTGCTGTCAGAGATTAGGCTTGTGCTGAGATAACAGATCATTTAGAAAGTTAATGTCATTTTTGTTTTCCCCCTGTGGGTCTTTATAAACTAGAATCAGGCTCTGAGCCTAACAGCCGTGCACTTACGAAAAATATGGAGATATAAAACTGAGAGAGCCATAACATAATTACATTGATTATACCATAGTGTGACATATCTAGGACCGCGCTATTCAGAAGCATTGATGTTCTGTTCAGTAAACCTTTTTCCTTAATGCGTTCACCCTTATGCGTTCTCACTATGAGTTTTTACCACGTTTTTAGCTTTGCGTATTTTTGCTTCGTCAAAAATGCAGCGTTTTACAGTTTACGGAAAGTGGATGGGATTTATAGAAATCTCCCCACTGCGCTTCTTTTTACGCTGCATAAACTGACCTGCGATGCGTTTTTCCAATCCGCAGCATGTCAATTTCTCTTGCGGGTATGCTGAGTTTTCTTTGTGTTATTTACCCGTAGAGTTGTATTATATGCGGAAAATCCACACATGAAAAAACACAGATGTGCTTTTAGTGCGTTTCTTGGCAGAAATGCATCAAAAAGACATGTAATCCAAACATAAGACTGTCAATACCAGGAACATTCAAAAATGAGGCCGCTTTATGTAAAGCATGACACACTAAAGATAAAAAAGATAAACACGTTAAAAAAATGCATACAAAAATGCAATAAAAAAATCGAAAGCAACCTAAGGTGAAGAAATGGTGCAGGAATTCTGCAGCCTTAAAAATTCAACAAATACAGATTGTGGAATCGTAGCCTAACTCTGACTATAATAACAAAAAGAGACCGCTGCACTATGTAGTGCTAATGTATGTGTAACAATGAATATGGACATATAGATATGAATTACTGCTATGAAAAAACGTAAAAATTGAGATACTTAGCACACAAAAATGGCCAGATTTTATGTGAGCCCAACAGCCAACGTGAAGGTGACTTGATTTTGTTGGGTCCCTGCTTACTCTAATGCCTCTGTTTGGGTTAAAACAACCTCCAGTTTATGAGCGGACAGGAACCTGCAAATAAAAAATTAAAATCGCATAAGGCTGAAGAGGAGGAGTGCTCAATCAGAAGGCATGACGCTATAGCCTAAGAAAAAGACTGATGGCACATCCTAACTTTGACTACAAGGCTCGTTCCAATTGACTATATGGTGTCTGTATTATGGCTGCTATTCCCTACATCTAATATTCTATATTCTACATTTTATATTACATTTTACATTCTACGTTGTAGTATTCTTTTCATCCAAGTAAACCTGCGCCTGTTGAGCCTCTTATCAGCTACAGGTCATAGAGTCAACACCAAAATATTTCAGCTGTAATAAAGTGCTGGAAATGGCCATCAAATTTACCACTTTCGGTGCCAAGGATGAAACCAAGATCAAATTCATTGCAGAATAGAGAATCCGGCACCATTTATATCTGTAACATGAGTCTTGTAAGACCCCATAAATTGCACTGTCCCATTGAGTGATAGGGAGTATGGGTGAAAAATTATTTGTATGTTCTCCCCGTGTTTGCTTCCACCGGGTTTTCCGGTTTCCTCCCACACTCCAAAGACTTACTGATAGGGAATATGGATAGTAATAGGGACAGTGATGATAAAGTCTGTAAAGTGCTGCAGAATTAATGCTGCTATATAAATAAATTATAATAATGTATGTAACAAAGAATATTCTAATGTTTGTGCCTATAACTTTTATGATGGTCTATGTATTATTTCTTCCATCTGTCCAATACTTAATAAAATTGGATGTGACTATGTAGTCTGATTCTACAGTCATAGAGTATTTTGTAGTCTGTAACCATGGAGACACAAAGGCCAGCAAAAGAGGATAATGTTTACTATATAAGTGCTATTTGCCAAGTTACAACCCTATTAAAGTTAAACGGGGATTTGAAAAAAAAACTAATGGCAATATTTTTTTAAAATGTTGGGTTGAGAAGGTTACATGCAGGAAAAATCTAAACTTTTCAGGAGTTTTGTTTAAATTGTGTAGTATATTCTGATGAAAGAACAGTAGAGGGTTGTACTTGTCCCACTTTTCTTCTGCATATGCCTATATTTCTATGGTCTGCATTAGATTGGATATACTGTTGGAGATTGGAATATTGAATATATTAGTAAATCTGCTAATAGTAAAACCTCTCTATTACAGGGAGTGCAGCAATATCGGTTTTGTTCTTGAAGGAATCTTTGAGGGCATCTGATGTTATAGGTAAGAATCTAAATGCCAAAAGAATGTAAATACTTGTGTAAATGCATATGGGGTACTCCTTGGATATGGATTATTCCAGAATAATGGCTGACTTCATACAGGTTAAAGGTTGGGTTAAAGATACTTGTTTTAGTACCAAATCATAGGGAGGAAAGTAAGTAAACGCAATGTTTGGGCGCTCTGTTTCTGTTTAATTTCATAGCAAGAATGAGGAAGAATGATGTGCAATTTATCCTTCCAAAACATTGGAATTGTTAGTTGAAACACATTTGAAAATGAGTCTGACATATCTTTTATGGCTTCCATAAAGGGGTTGTCAGGTTATGATGAGTGAGCATGCTCGACTGCTCGATCGAGCATCCGGGTGCTAGGGTACTCACAGAGATCGGCCAAGTATTGTGGGTGCTCGGATATTTCGGCCATGAAATAATGACCACAATGCACAGTCTTGCTTCACTGCTCTCCTGGGGGATAAAACAACGTTCTCATAGGTAGTGTGACACTACCCTTCCCCTTCCCCCCCAAAAAACCCCGTTCTCCCACCGGAAATGCTCTGTTTATGGCTGGCAGAGACCCAAACAGGCCAATCATTGACTTTCCATATTGCTCGTTAAGGCCCCGTCACACTAAGCAACATCGCTAGCAACATCGCTGGTAACGAACAACTTTTGTGACGTTGCTAGCGATGTTGCTGTGTGTGACATCCAGCAACAACCTGGCCCCTGCTGTGAGGTCGTTGGTTGTTGCTGAATGTCCTGGGCCATTTTTTAGTTGTTGCTGTCCTGCTGTGAAGCACAGATCGCTGTGTGTGACAGCGAGACAGCAACAACTAATGTGCAGTGAGCAGGGAGCCAGCTTCTGCTGAGGCTGGTAACTAATGTAAACATCGGGTAACCAAGAAGCCCTGTCCTTGGTTACCCGATATTTACAGTTGATACCAGCCTCCTCCGCTCTCACTGCCTGTGCTGCCGGCTCCTGCTCTGTGCACAGATAGCTGCAGCACACATCAGGCAATTAACCCGATGTGTGCTGTAACTAGGAGAGCAAGGAGCCAGCGCTAAGCATTGTGCGCTGCTCCCTGCTCTGTGCACATTTAGCTGCAGCACACATCGGGTTAATTAACCTGATGTGTGCTGTAACTAGGAGACTGGGGGCTGGTCACTGGTTGCTGGTGAGCTCACCAGCAACTCGTGTAGCCACGCTCCAGCGATCCCTGCCAGGTCAGGTTGCTGGTGGGATCGCTGGAGCGTCACAGTGTGACAGCTCACCAGCAACCTCCTAGCAACTTACCAGCGATCCCTATCGTTGTTGGGATCGCTGGTAAGTTGCTTAGTGTGACTGGACCTTTACTCACGTCTGACCAGCTCGATTCAAGTAATGATGATTTGAGCATTTTAGTAGTCGCTAATCACTAATTATCACCTATCCAAGAACATGTGCTGATTGGAGAAGAAAGTACTTTTATCCCCATTAAAATTAAGCCACAGCCACACACTTGACACACACCACTCCATTCATTCTCTAGGAGGGGATTAGTCCTGCACTGAACTTTTTTCGGCAGACCCACAGAGAGTGGGGATCAAAGATAACATTCCCTGTTCTGTTGCTTGGTCCAGCTCCTACCAAGCGGACCCTGACTGATCAGTAGGTTATGACTTGTTTTCACCAGACAACCCCTTAAGTAATAGAATCCATGACATGGATGTCAATAGATCTGGCGCCACATATCACTGATATCTCTCCACACCCCCAATGCAGGCGGTCTCCTTTTCGGCAGCATGTTAAATTGATGAAGAATTGTCTCAAGACCCAAACGTCTTTTATGATTTTCTGGACTCACTGCATAAATAAATTTTCTCTTGATTCAATATAACTTTGTTGGTGCCCGGCTTGATCTTCTATCATTACTGTCCTCACCTATTGTACGATCACCCATCCCCTGTAGACTGTGAGCCCTCGCCGGCAGGGTCCTCTCTCCTCCTATACCAGTCTGTTTTGTACTGTTAATGATTGTTGTATGTATACCCTCTTTCACTGTAAAGCGCCATGGAATAAATGGCGCTATGAAAATAAATAATAATAATTACGGATTTGAACCCTACCGGTGCATCCCTAACCATGACAGACGTGGCACGGTATTTCATATGGATATCAATAGAGGCTTATATTATGTGTAAGATCAGCATTTTGTACAAATAAAGTAAAATAAAAACGCAATTGAAAATGTTTTATTCGCTGAAGGCTAAAAATCAGCCAATATGGTCAGAATTCTAATTCCAAGGGTTTCCTAAAAATGAGATCCCCCATATATAATCAGCAATGCACAAAAGGTACATGCAGCTACAGATTTTACCGCTCATTATGATTCCATGGCAAAAATGATTTACAATCAGAGTTTTGCTTTGCAAAGGATAAAATCTGATCTGATGATCTAATCTTTCTTGTATTCCCTGCTAAGTCTCAATGGGGTTTTTAAAACTTATGTAATTCACTGTAAATTTTTGTGGCAATTCCACCATGTCTGGAGGGCACAGGTGGCATATATTGTCTAGTACGGCCAATATGCTGCAAAACAGTCATGTGCTACATGCAAATTTTTTTGTGAATTTCTGGATTTTCTTCTGGATTTCTTCCATTGAAGTGTTTACACTGAAAAATCTGTAGCTTTTACTCACGATATACATACTGCGGAATGATTCTGCTGTTTGTGTACGTGGTGGAGGTGAGGCTAAAAATCATATGGCTAATCTTCAAAATGGTGTCATACCCTTACCATTGTGGTAAAATTGCATTAGCCTTAAAGGGGACCTGTCAGGTGCAATATGCACCCAGAACCACGAGCAGTTCTGGGTACATATTGCTAATCCCTGCCTAAGGGTGGTGTCACACACAGCGACGACGACAACGACGTCGCTGCTACGTCACCATTTTCTGTGGCGTTGCAGCGACGTCCCATCTCTGTAGCTGTGTGTGACATCCAGCAACGACCTGGCCCCTGCTGTGAGGTCGCCGGTCGTTGCTGAATGTCCAGCTTCATTTTTTGGTGGTCGCTCTCCCGCTGTGATGCACACATCGCTGTGTGTGACAGCGAGAGAGCGACGAAATGAAGCGAGCAGGGAGTAGGAGCCGGCTTCTGGTAGGTGCGGTAAGCTATAACCAGGGTAAACATCGGGTAACCAAGGGAAGACCTTTCCCTGGTTACCTGATATTTACCTTCGTTACCAGCGTCCACCGCTCTCGCTGCCAGTGTCGGCTCCTGCTCTCTGCACATGTAGCTGCAGTACACATCGGGTAGTTAACCCGATGTGTACTGTAGCTAGGAGTGCAGGGAGCCAGCGCTAAGCGGTGTGCGCGGCTCCCTGCACATGTAGCTGCAGTACACATCGGGTAATTAACCCGATGTGTACTGTAGCTAGGAGTGCAGGGAGCCAGCACTAAGCGCGGCTCCCTGCTCTCTGAACATGTAGCACAGCGACGCGTGTCGTTATGATCGCTGCTGCTTCTGCTGTGTTTGACAGCTAAGCAGCGATCATAACAGTGACTTACAAGGTCGCTGTTACATCACAGAAAATGGTGACGTAACAGCGACGTCGTCGCTGTCGCTATGTGTGAACCCAGCTTAACTGTCCCTACACTAGCATAGATAAAGAGATCTTTAGAAAAAGAATTTCTAAAGATCTTTTATCTTATGCAAATGAGTGCGGGGACTAGTCCCAAGGGCGTGTTATCCCCGTATAGTCCACCCTCTTAGCATGGTAGTACGCCCACAAGGGTGTACTAACATGTTATTCAATGCATGTGAATGTGTTATTCAAAGCGATGACGTGCATACCTGTGTTCGCTGTGACCGCTCTTCTGATTGCCCGGCACTTCCAGTCATGTGCAGTAAACCTCAATGAAAGCTGGGACGCGTACACCCGGCTTCATACTGTGGATGACCAGAAGTACCCGGCATTCAGAAGCGGGGACACAGGTACGCGTGGCAGTGCTGGTGATGCTGCATTGAATAGCATGTTAGCACGCCCCTGTGGGCATGCTAACATAAGAGGGTGGACTATATGGAGATATAACGTCCTTGGGATTAGTCCCCACGCTCATTTGCATATGATAAAAAAACTTTAGAAACACTTTCTTTAAAGATCTCTTTATCTATGCTAGTGTATACAGGGACGGTTAGGTAGGGATTAGCAATATACACCCAGATCTGCTTGTGGTTCTGGGTGCATATTGCACCTGACCGGTTCCCTTTAACATGTCTTCTAAGGGAACAAAAAAAGTTATTAGTTTCTATAGAATATAATATGATAAACCTACTCAAAATTATACTTTTATTTTTAATAAATAATGAGATCTTTGTGGTAGCAGCAATCTTAACAACCTCAGAAAAAAACGATAATGTGTTACTTAAGAAATACTTTTTTTTCTATTCAAAGAAAAGGTCATGCAATAAATTATAGATCCTTTTAAAATGATGCGTCATATGGCTACTTTTAATGAAAAAATAGAAATGCTATAAATCTTTAGAATGTGTGGACAACAACAAAGATTTAATTTTAAAACCAAAAATGATTTTTTTCAAAAAGGTATGTGAATTTGTTATTGCCGTAATTGTACTGTCCCATAGTTAGGGCATATCCACACTATGTATATTACAGTCAGGTTTCAGGAAATAGTAATACATGTCAAAAACATAGGGTAATTAGTTGATATTTCTTTGATCAAAAAATCATAAAATCCATGACTCGAGTATTGTAGAGGCTGTGCTTCCACCACCTTCTGTCGACTACTTTGCATATTGGCAGTAAATCCTTTCCCTCCAGAGCAAGACAGACCCATCATTTTGGATTAAAATGGCCAAGCTGGCCTTTATTACAGCAAACATAACAATAATGACTTTAGGTTGAAGGATGTTCTTGGAGCTCCGAAGGCCTTGTCGGTAGCCTAATATTGTAATCTTCCAGTATTACCCTTAGCCTGGACCACCAGCTTAGGGACACCTCTGTCCCCAGAAAACATTTTCCATGGCACAAACTCCCCAGGACCTCACCCTGAAGAGTCACAAAACGCCGCCAGGCCATTACCAAATTCCATATAACTGAATAGGATAACTGAAGTGAGCACTAATATATATATATTGAGTGCAAGCCAAAAAATACATACATTATAAAAGGATAAGGCTGCACATCAAACTTAGATAATGGTATAATGCCTCAAGCATATGGACAAATATTGGAATATACAATGAAAAATGCTACTTGCTAATTTGAACATGTGAATAATGAATTGCATACCTGCCATGAATATTAGGAAAAAGGAGATATTTAGCAATCGCATTGATCAATGTAACTGAGCCCCAAGGCCTCGTCAAGGCATATCTCTATATTGGGGTCCCTAGCTCTGTGACCCTAACTGTGTGTCATCTCATTGCAATTAAAAACTGCTATGGGTGGAGAGGGGTAACTAAGGACTTTCTTATATAGGAGATGGAAAAAACGTAATTGGAGGGTGCCATCTACTTGATGTACAAATCCACACTTCAATTTTCTAATAACTACAAGAACTCCTTCACACCGCCACAGCAAGCATCACTTGACTCCTCAATGATGTGCGTCACTCCACCAAAAGAAGCACCTTCCTATATCTTCAAGCTCCACAAGTCAATACCGACTGTGTACAAATGTACACCATCGTTACTCCAAAAATTGCCCTCCACCACCTCCAGATCTGTATGTTTGATCGCTATGCCACTGTTCCTTACTATAAAATTCCCCACTGCCCTATTTGCTTTAATTTTTGTCTTATTCATTTTTTGAATGGATTTGGTTTTGCGCCAGACCTAGGAACACTGTCTGACCATACAATCTTCAGTTTTGGATAAGATGCACAGAGACGAATATCTCTGATCAAATTTCGGCAGGGGCGTATACCCTGGTCATTGCCCCCAAGTAATTTTAGATAAAGCTCTAACCAAGCAAAGCAATTCAAATCAGTAATACTTGCTGCCAACTCCTGCCTTGAACATCTAATCACCTAATCACAACCTTGCTCCTAGAAGAACCCATCTGGTGCCCTTTTCTGTGTATATCTGCTCTTATCACCCACAATATACAAACTAGTGCCCTAAAACTCACACTTAATGCGAACCACCTAACTATAAAAAGGAGAGGGAGTTTGAATGTAAGTATACATCTAGCTAAATTTTTCCCACTTTTTTTCTTCTGGTCTGAACGGACACTGACATACTATTCCCACTAGTTTCTTCACTTGAAGCAACCTCAACAAATTGTGCTGTGGAATTACCACCTGCAGCCCATACCGTGGCAGTGAACCCCCTGCAATGGATCTGACACTTGACCAATTACCGCATCCAGTGAAGCTGCAGTAGAAAAAGATGGACACCACATAAAATCTTACTCACCAGGCTACATAGGCACCCGAAATGCACCTGCCGAAGAGCCTGAATCTTGCCGATCTTCATTCCTTGGACCCGTCATTACCCCTTCAGTTGTCTAACCATTATCTCCCTTCCATGCAAATCACATCTTTCAGGAACAATGACAGAAGATCCACATGAAGGCTTCACTCCATCGCGGAGGAATCCACCCAAGGCTGTGATGAGAAATAGGCAGAGTAGGCACTTGCCTAGGGCGCTACCTCCTGCCTACCCGAGGGGGGTTCATTTCGGAGAAAAAAAAATAACCCTGACATTGCTGAATGCCTGCCGCCATCGGTCACCTTCCTTCGGCCGCAAGCATTCAGCGCACTGACTTATATACTGTATGTCCACTCTTTCTTGCAACCATCCCCATATAACCACCCCTTAAATTTTTGACCCAACTAATTACTCACCCACATAGTGCAGGATAATTAACCCTTTGCTTGCCCTGCAAAGCTGCTGGAGCTCTATTTGTCCTTCCCACTGCAACAAGATGTAACCAATCAGGATGGTCCCTATCGCAAATATCTCACCTCGTTATGTGGCAGGCATTATATAATGGGCAGATCAGGACCTGGTCCTGGGTGGGTTTTACACCTGCCCATGGAAAGCTGAGTGGATAGGGTGCACAGCTCAAAGGGTGGGCATAACCCAAATGTACTCCGTACAAGAAACTGTAGCAAAAAAAATGAATCAGCGCACCAGTTAGGATAAGTGTAGGTGCACAAAGACACTGTGACCATTAACAGACAAATATGGCCTAGAATATAAACAATGAATAGATCTGACCATTCTTTAGCACCTTCCAATATTGCCTATTATTTTATATACATATTTAAAAAGGGGGGGGGGGGGGGGAAGAGCAGATGCAATAAAAAATAATAAAAAAAGACAACAAAGACGACACTTCAGAAAAAATGCTGCAGACTTTTTCTGAAGCGTCTTCAGTATCAAAAATGATGGGGATACTTCAGTCTCTAAAAGAATTTGTATGCACTTATCCTTCACGTGTTATTTGTTCTGCATGCGTTATGGTTTGTAATAAAAAAATAAATAATGAACGTTAATGAATTGTATGGATCGCAAAATTAGGCTAATACAGTGGAACCTTGGATTACGAGCAGAATTCATTCCGAAGGTGCGCTCTTAAACCAAGTTACTCTTATATCAAAGCGAATTTTATCATAGGAAATAATTGAAACACAGGCAATTCGTTCCACAACCCAAGAATATTTACTGTTTTTATACAAACCTATTACAGTAATACAAAATGTACTGTATTCATATAAAATTATTACAGTACACTAATACAAAGTACTGTACAGTAAAAAACATAAAGCAAATTAAACTGCACGTTAGCTTACAATAGAATTGTTGGGGTGCAGGAGGTGCACTATTGAGAGAAAAAATGATGTATAAATATCATAACCTGTATTCTAGTACATTACACAATATTACACCCCAAATCTATTCTCCCCAAAATAAGGGCAGAGCTATGCCAAATGTTGGGTAAAAATACTGCGCAGGCAAATAATTACTGTACAAGCAATGCGCTGTACTGATTAGCAGAACGAAAGTACAGTACTGTATCCACAAATGCAAATTGATAGACATGCTATATATATACTGTACTGTACAATGGTATACTGTATACAGCACATATGTACAGAAAATTACCTCCAGTAGGTTTACTCAGAGTGGGTCAGAGCGCGGTGAAAAGACTGAACCGCAAGTTTGCGCTGTGAGTATTTGCTCTTATTCTCATTATTCTCATAATTTCCCACGGGATCAATAAAGTGTATCGTATCCGTATCTTATTCCAAATCATTGCTCTTAAACCAAGTTACAAATTTTTAAAAAGCTTTGCTTGTCTTGTAAAACGCTCTCAAACCAAGTTACTCTTAATCCAAGGTTCCAGTGTGTACACTACATCACAATAACGTGTTTCAATAAACAAGAGAACATATTAATTGTTCCAGTGTGCATATACATGAAAACCTACAGAAAAAACACTGAAACACATGTTATATAAACAATAATATTTATTATTGATTCAATTGAATAGAAAAGGTTAAAAAATACGGGGATTAAGGAGAAGGAGAGGGGGAGGGGATGCAGAACAGTGATAATACAAGATGACCCCCAGTGGTCACCCAACGCTTGTAATCAGGATGTAGATACATAAGGTTACAATCAATGTAAATAATGTTGGGTATACTTATGGAGTAATGAAACCGAATTAATCCATGTAGTCAAAAGATCATATAGAGCCGTGGGTGTATGAAAAGTAAGGAGCATAAATAGTTGATCTTAAAAGGTCAAGGTTACCATAAATAGATCTCTAGAAGATCTAGTAGATGCTCCTAACTGTAACAAGAGGGCTATTTTAAGAGGATAAATTCAGTTTACATGAGACCATACGTATACAATGACAGTTTTATACAAAAGATGCTCAAGATGCTGGGACTGTGGAAAAGGTTCCTCATATTCCTATATTCAGGCTAGACTAGTGGGTGGGATAACATCAAAACAGTTTTTAGATTTTAATAATATGTAGAGCACTATATGCAACCCCCATCAGGTGGAGCAGACATGGAGCGCACCATACATAGATAGGCTAGTGCCTAGAAGAATAGTACTTTGACATTTGAGTACTAAATCAAACCAACATATATATAGATATAACCAAGAAAAAAGAGTCTTTCAGTTTGCCAAGTAGCAAATATACCCACACAAGCCATATTATGAAAATATATATAAATATTTATTATAAAGGCTGTAGGGGAAAAACAATACATAGGCATACATATATGAACATAGGACCAAGGGAATTAGTGCTGAAGGGGAAAACCCCACGTGTCCCAAGCATTCATTCAGGAGAACAAGTCTCTACTGAGTAACGGCAGACATACCATAGTAAAATCACACCAGGCAGGCACAGCTCAAAGAGAGTAGAAATGGCCAAGATGGCACAACCAGTTGTTAGCAAAAGCCGAGCAAACCTACCAGGAGGATATGACGCCGAGGGCCCGGGTAACACGTGGGGACCAAACGTCCCAACACGTGTTTCGCTCCGTGTGCTTCGTCGGGGGACGTCCCCCGACGAAGCACACGGAGCGAAACACGTGTTGGGACGTTTGGTCCCCACGTGTTACCCGGGCCCTCGGCGTCATATCCTCCTGGTAGGTTTGCTCGGCTTTTGCTAACAACTGGTTGTGCCATCTTGGCCATTTCTACTCTCTTTGAGCTGTGCCTGCCTGGTGTGATTTTACTATGGTATGTCTGCCGTTACTCAGTAGAGACTTGTTCTCCTGAATGAATGCTTGGGACACGTGGGGTTTTCCCCTTCAGCACTAATTCCCTTGGTCCTATGTTCATATATGTATGCCTATGTATTGTTTTTCCCCTACAGCCTTTATAATAAATATTTATATATATTTTCATAATATGGCTTGTGTGGGTATATTTGCTACTTGGCAAACTGAAAGACTCTTTTTTCTTGGTTATATTCATTTGTAGAGTTGTTGCCTTTATTCATCAAGTGGCCCTCTTTTGATTTATTTCAACATATATATAGGCAATATAGGAAAATACATGTGTTCATGAAACACTCCATATGTGCTCCATCAGACTGGAGGAACCACATCAACCAGCAATGATATAGTCATTTAGCATAATTGTTGGCCTGTTATTAGATGTATATATATATAAAAGGATTCTATTAATTATCCATTAGTCCATTAAATGCAGCATCATACAGTAGTTACAGAAAAAAGTATATTCAGCATGTCTATTTGACCAGGTAGAAGGATAAATACCATTCAGGAATAAAAGTATATATTACCAAGTTGGTATATCTAGAGATGAAAATTATATAATACCCAGTGCAATGAATGCTACAATATATATGTTTCCCTTGATAAAGACGGCGAAACGCGCGTTGGGAAGCCTCCCAGTGGTCTCCTGTTTGTAAGTAATTCATTGATTGCTTTTTATGCATCTGTATGTGTATATTCCAGCATGCTCCAGGTTTAATATCTTCATTAGCTCAACTGTTCTATTGTGTCTTCAGGGATATATCTACAAACTGGAAATTATAGCCCCTATATTGTAGCATTCATTGCACTGGGTATTATATAATTTTCATCTCTAGATATACCAACTTGGTAATATATACTTTTATTCCTGAATGGTATTTATCCTTCTACCTGGTCAAATAGACATGCTGAATATACTTTTTTCTGTAACTACTGTATGATGCTGCATTTAATGGACTAATGGATAATTAATAGAATCCTTTTATATATATATACATCTAATAACAGGTCAACAATTATGCTAAATGACTATATCATTGCTGGTTGATGTGGTTCCTCCAGTCTGATGGAGCACATATGGAGTGTTTCATGAACACATGTATTTTCCTATATTGCCTATATATATGTTGGTTTGATTTAGTACTCAAATGTCAAAGTACTATTCTTCTAGGCACTAGCCTATCTATGTATGGTGCGCTCCATGTCTGCTCCACCTGATGGGGGTTGCATATAGTACTCTACATATTATTAAAATCTAAAAACTGTTTTGATGTTATCCCACCCACTAGTCTAGCCTGAATATAGGAATATGAGGAACCTTTTCCACAGTCCCAGCATCTTGAGCATCTTTTGTATAAAACTGTCATTGTATACGTATGGTCTCATGTAAACTGAATTTATCCTCTTAAAATAGCCCTCTTGTTACAGTTAGGAGCATCTACTAGATCTTCTAGAGATCTATTTATGGTAACCTTGACCTTTTAAGATCAACTATTTATGCTCCTTACTTTTCATACACCCACGGCTCTATATGATCTTTTGACTACATGGATTAATTCGGTTTCATTACTCCATAAGTATACCCAACATTATTTACATTGATTGTAACCTTATGTATCTACATCCTGATTACAAGCGTTGGGTGACCACTGGGGGTCATCTTGTATTATCACTGTTCTGCATCCCCTCCCCCTCTCCTTCTCCTTAATCCCCGTATTTTTTAACCTTTTCTATTCAATTGAATCAATAATAAATATTATTGTTTACAATAACGTGTTATTGCAAAGTTTACGAACAGAAAACTGAAAGAATTTTAGCTCATAAAGAAATAAGAAAATATATACTGTATATAAAGAAAAAATCAGTTTGTTTTTAAAGACTTAAAATAAGCAGGTTCTTAAGGGGTTAAAATGAGTGAGAAACTGACCACGTAAACGCAGGTTTATTATATAGAATATGCAAGAAATTTCCTTACGGAGCAGATTACATGGCGATGTGTTCAGGAGGTGACTCAGCTCGGAGCTGGCTTTAATCTAAAACTGTCATCAAAATGACATTTAATAGAAACAAATATTATTCCAGATATTTCAATATTTACACAGAGCGTCTTGTGATGTTGAGAACATCGCTGCCCGTGGAGATTCCTGGCTAAATCTGTAGTAAAATGACTGCGGATGCCTGTAACAATAATGACACCTACAGGAAACCTAGAGACTGGGATTGTAAATAGAATGTGTCTTTACAGACAAATGCAAAGCTAAGTAAGGGTATGTGCGCACGTTGCTTTTTACCTGCTTTTTACCTGCTTTTTTGCTGCTTTTTCTTCTGCGCTGTTTAATGCCAAAATGGATGTGTTCTTCTATTCAAGCAAAGTCTATGGGAATTTGGGTTTCTTGTTCACACTATGTTGTTCAAAATGCTGCCTTTTTGTGGCAGAACTTTGGTCAAAAACTCAGCTTTGCAGTGCAAAACCCAAATTGTAAAAACAATTGACATGTTGCTTCTTTAAAAAGCTGAGTTTTTGACCAAAGTTCTGCCACAAAAAGGCAGCATTTTGAACAACATAGTGTGAACAAGAAACCCAAATTCCCATAGACTTTGCTTGAATAGAAGAACACATCCATTTTGGCATTAAACAGCGCAGAAGAAAAAGCAGCAAAAAAGCAGGTAAAAAGCAACGTGCGCACATACCCTAATGGATTGCATTAAGTAATTGCCTCTGAATATATACAGTGTGATAAAGCTACTATGTATATAGTATAGTGTGTGTGTGTTGTGTGTGTATATATGTATATATATATATATATATATATATATATATATATATATATATATATATATATATATAATATATAGAGAGAGAGAGATATATATATAGATATAGAGATATATATATATATATATATATATATATATATATAGAGAGAGAGAGAGAGATATATATATATATATATATTATGAATAGTAGAACTGCTTACTTCATGCATGGGTACGGGATTGAAATAGACCAGGTGAGTGCTGCTAAGAGCAGTTCTACTATTCATATGTGAGGCCGTATGGTACATTTTATAAAAATATTTTAGTGTAGGACTGCCTCAAATGAGATTTGCCGTGACGTGGCGAGGCAGCTCAAGAAATTGCAATTTTTTGCCAAAAATCTCAAAATTTTTATAATCAGTACAGTTTGGAATGTTTAGTGCTGAAGTGCACAATTAGTGCTGGCTTTTTGTTTTTCTTCATTGAGCCCTACTGAGCCATAGAGGGGATCATGGTGCAGACTTGCGGTGAAGACCAAGATAAATCCAAAGGAGAAAGAAAGTCACACTCCAGATGATCACCATATCACACCGTCTTTATTGCAGGGGAAATATGAAGGTACAAGTGGTGGGGAGGGTGAGACAAGCCATACAACACCGAACGTTTTCGTTGTATGGCTTGTCTCACCCTCCCCACCACTTGTACCTTCATATTTCCCCTGCAATAAAGACGGAGTGATATGGTGATCATCTGGAGTGCGACTTTCTTTCTCCTTTGGATTTATATATATATATATATATATATATATACTGTATATATAACTGTGCACTACTTCGGGGTTGTG
The DNA here is from genome assembly GCF_048569485.1 of Anomaloglossus baeobatrachus. Lineage (NCBI taxonomy): Eukaryota > Metazoa > Chordata > Amphibia > Anura > Aromobatidae > Anomaloglossus > Anomaloglossus baeobatrachus. The sequence continues at coordinate 85,920,897 of NC_134358.1, forward strand.
ATGGACCTTTAGAACACAAGAAATAGTGTTCTATTTGATCTTTCCTTTCCGTGTGCCCTGATGTAATAAAATTGCACCAGCGTGAATCAAACACTGGAAGAATGATTTGTTTATTTATGTTTTCTCTGAGAGGAACGTACTTTAAAAGCTGCACACTAGTTAGGAAAGCCGGAGGATCGGGCTCTTGGGCTCCCTATACTGTAACTGTCTATTTTAACCCCCTACCACCAAAGCCAATTTCAGTTGTTTGCTCCCCCCTCCTTCTGCCTTAGGCTAGTTTCACACTTGCGTTTTTTCCCTTCAGTCGCAATCCGCTGTTTTCGAAAACAGCGGAATCCGTTAACGGATTCCGCTGTTTCCCATAGACTTGTATGGATGACGGATTGCGACAGCTGTACCTGCGGTGCTTACGCTGGCCGACGCTGTGTTGCTTCCGCTGGGCGGAAGGAACGCAGCATGTAACGTTAATTGCTTAAGTTAAAATGACACTAAACGGCGGATTCCGTTATATCCGTCAATAGTTATAATGGATCGTACCGCACCAGGATTGGCGCATCTAATGGATGCGCCACTTCTGGGGCGGCTGAGGCCTGCTATTTTTAGGCTGGGTAAAGTGTAAAACCATGGACCTCCCTAGTCTGAGAATATCAGACCCCAGCTGTCCACTTTACCTTGGCTGGTGATCCAATTTGGGGGGGACCCCACATGTTGTTGTTGTTTTATTTTTTTTTTAAATTATGTATTTAACTTAAAATAACAGCGTGGGGTGCCCTCTGTTTTGGATTACCAGCCAAGGTGAAGCTGCCAGCTATGGTTTGCAGGCTGCAGCCGTTTGCTTTACCCTAGCTGGCTACAAAAGATAGGGGGGACCCCAAGTCATTTTTTTAAAAATTATTTATTTTTTGGCTAAATACAAGGCTAAGCACCCTTTAGTGCCACATGAAAGTCACTAAAGGGGGCCAGCTTAGAATATGCAGGGGGGTGGGACATTATATGCCTTTCTCATCTATCTATCTATATATCTATCCCTCTATTCATTCATTCATCCCTCTATCTCTCTGTCTCTATATCTATCTATCCATCTCTACAGTCATGGCCAAAAGTTTTGAGAATGCTACAAATATTAATTTTTACAAAGTCTACTAAGTTTTTCTAATGGCAATTTACATATACTCCAGAATGTCATAAAGAGTGATCAGCTTAACAGCAATTACTTGCAAAGTCGATATTGGCTAAGAAAATGAACTGTAACCCCCAAAACACATTTCAACATCATTGCATTCCTGCCTTAAAAGGAGCAGCTAACATTGTTTTAGTGATTGTTCCATTAACACAGGTGTGGGTATGGATGAGGACAGGGCTGGCGATCAATCAGTCATGATTAAGTAAGAATGACACCACTGGACACTTTAAAAGGAGGCTGGTGCTTGGTATCATTGTTTCTCTTCAGTTAACCATGGTTATCTCTAAAGAAACACGTGCAGCCATCATTGCTCTGCACAAAAATGGCCTAACAGGGAAGAGTATTGCAGCTACAAAGATTGCACCTCAGTCAACAATCTATCGCATCATCAAGAACTTCAAGGAGAGAGCTTCCATTATTGCCAAAAAGGCTCCAGGGCGGCCAAGAAGAACCAGCAAACGCCAGGACCGTATCTTAAAACTGTTTCAGCTGCGGGATCGGACTACCAGCATTGCCGAACTAGCTCAGCAATGGCAGCAGGCTGGTGTGAGTGCTTCTGCACGCACTATGAGGTGGAGACTGCTTGATCAAGGCCTGCTTTCAAGGAGGGCAGCAAAGAAGCCACTTCTCTCCAGAAAAACCATCAGGGACCGACTGATATTCTGCAAAAGGTACAGGGAGTGGACTGCTGAGGACTGGGGTAAAGTCATTTTCTCAGATGAATCCCCTTTTTGATTGTTTGGGACATCTGGAAAACAGCTTATTAGGAGAAGAAAAGGTGAGCGCTACCACCAGTCTTGTCTCATGCCAACTGTTAAGCATCCTGAAACGATTCATGTGTGGGGTTGCTTCTCAGCCAAGGGAATCGGCTCACTCACAGTCTTGCCTAAAAACACAGCCATAAATAAAGAATGGTACCAGAATGTCCTTCAAGAGCAACTTCTCCCAACTGTCCAAGAGCAGTTTGGCGCCCAACAATGCCTTTTCCAGCATGATGGAGCACCTTGCCATAAAGCAAAGGTGATCACTAAATGGCTCATGGAACAAAACATAGAGATTTTGGGTCCGTGGCCTGGAAACTCCCCAGATCTTAATCCCATTGAGAACTTGTTGGCAATCATCAAGAGACGGGTGGACAAACAAAAACCAACAAATTCTGGCAAAATGCAAGCATTGCTTATGCAAGAATGGACAGCTATCAGTCAGGATTTGGTCCAGAAGTTGATTGAGAGCATGCCAGGGAGAATTGCAGAGGTCCTGAAGAAGAAGGGTCAACACTGCAAATATTGACTTGCTGCATTAACTCATTCTAACTGTCAATATAACCTTTTGGTACTCATAATATGATTGCAATTATATTTCTGTATGTGATGTAAACATCAGACAAACACAATTAAAAACCAGAGGGCAACAGATCATGTGAAAATATAATTTTGGTGTCATTCTCAAAACTTTTGGCCATGACTGTATATCTACTCATCTATTTCTTTCTTGCTGCTTCCGTTTTTTGCGGTCCTCAAAAAAAATGAAAGGCACTTGGATGACACACGGACCGTATACGGAACGGAACGGATGTCACACGGATGCCACACTGATGCATTCGTGAAAAAAACGGACTGTTTTTTGCTGCCCGCAAAAACGGAACGGTCATGTGAATGTTGCCTAAGAGTCATAACATTTTCCTTTCTGTCGACATAGCAATACAATGAGTACTTTTTGTGATTGACGATTTGTAGTGTTGAGTGACACCTTTCAATTTATCATACCATGCACTGGAAGTTAGGGAAAAAAATGAAATGTCTAAAAAAAAAATTAAGTGCAGTTCTACAATTTGTTTTTAGGTTTAGCAGTTTTCATATTGCATTAAAAATAACCTGCCAACACAATTCTTTAGGTCAGTATGATTGCACTGATACCAAAGTAGTAACGTATTTGGAATTTTTTTTTCTCTATTGTAGCCAATATACAGTATATATACAATATATATACAGTGTGTGTGTGTGTGTGTATATATGTATTCAAGTATTCAGACCACTTTAAATTTTTCTCTTTGTTTCATTGCAGCCATTCGGTAAATTCAAAAAAGTTGATTTTTTTTTTCCTCCCCATTAATGTACACTCTGTACACTCTGTACCCCATTTTGAAAAAACCCCCAGAAATGTAGACATTTTTTCAAATTCATTAAACAAGAAAACATGAAATATCACATGGGCATAAGTATTCAGACCTTTGCTCAGTATTGAGTAGAAGCACCTTCTGAGCTAGTACAGCCATGAGTCTTCTTGGGAATGATGCAACGAGTTTTTCACACCTGGATTTTGGAGATCCTCTGCCATTCTACCTTGCAGATCCTCTCCAGTTCTGTCGGGTTGGGTGGTGAACATTGGTGGACAGCCATTTTAAGGTCTCTCCAGAGATGTTCAATTGGGTTTAGGTCAGGGCTCTGGCTGGGCTGGTCAAGAATGGTCACAGAGTTGTTCTGAAGCCACTCCTTTGTTATTTTAGCTTAGAGTCATTGTCTTGTTGGAAGGTGAACCTTCGGCCAAGTCTGAGGTCCAGAGCACTCTAGAAGAGGTTTTCTTCCAGGATATCTCTGTACTTGGCCGCATTCATCTTTCCTTCAATTGCAACCAGTCGTCCTGTCTCTGCAGCTGAAAAACACCCCCATAGCATGATACTGCCACCACCATGTTTCACTGTTGGGATTGTATTGGGCAGATGATGAGCGGTGCTTGGTTTTCTTTGTTGCCTTCCTCCATTATGGTTGCCCCATTTGCTCCTATAGGTCCTTTTTTTGATTGCTGGTACCTCCATTTGGACATCTGACTGGTATCTATGATATTTTGTGCAACAGCATAGGTATTGGATGTTTTATATGTTTCTCTGTTATTTATACCTGTAGCCATTTGTATTGAGGCTTTGCTGACCTATAGTGTGCTTTGTATATGACACTCATCCATAAGGAGGGGGTAAATTGTGGGGTTTTGTCTTATTATATGCAACCCTACTTGTTTTGAACACTCTGTATTTTAAATGGTTTTAATATAATATTGATGTCTGTTTGCTAAATAAAAATTGTTATATTTGATTCTATATTTGGTGATGCCATTTTTCTTACACACCTTCTTGTTCTTTTGCAGTGCTTGGTTTTCTCCACGCATACCGCTTAGAATTATCACTAGAAAGTTCTATCTTCATTGCATCAGACCAGAGAATCTTATTTCTAATAGTCTGGGAGTCCTTCATGTGTTTTTTGCAAACTCTATGCGGGCTTTCATATGTCTTGCCCTGAGGAGAGGCTTTTGTCGGGCTACTCTGCCATAAAGCCCCGACTGGTGGAGGGCTGCAGTGATAGATAACTTTGTGCAACTTTCTCCCATCTCACTACTGCACCTCTGGAGCTCAGCCACAGTGACCTTTGGGTTCTTATTTACCTCTCTCACCAGGGCTTTTCTGCCACGATTGCTCAGTTTGGCTGGGCAACCAGGTCTAGGAAGAGTTCTGGAGGTCCCAAACTTCTTGTATTTAAGGATTATTGAGGCCACTGTGCTCTTAGGAACCTTGAGTATTACAGAAATTATTTTGTAACCTTGGCCAGATCTTTGCCACAATTCTGTCTCTGAGTTCCTTGGGCAGTTCCTTTGACCTCATGATTCTCATTTGGTCTGACATGCACTGTGAGCTGTGAGGTTTTATATATAGGTGTGTGGCTTTCCAAATCAAGTCCTATCAGTTTAATAAGACATAGCTGGACTCCAATGAAGGAGTAGAACCATCTCAAGCAGGATTACCACAAGGAAATGAACAGCATGTGACTTTAAATATGAGTGCCTGAGCAAAGGGTCTGAATACTTATGACCATGAGATATTTCAGTTTTTCTTGTTTAATAAATTTGCTAAAATTTCTACATTTGTGTTTTTTTTTCTGTCAAGATGGGGGGGGGCAGAGTGTACATTAATGAGAAAAAAAATTAACTTTTTTGAATTTACAAATATCTCAAATGAAACAGAGTGAAAAATTTAAAGGGGGCTCATAGACCCCTACCCATTACTAACCTCAGGGTTGAAGGCAGCTATGATTTTTTGACAATTCACAGCTGTCATTAACCCCTTATATTAACCCGATTGCCACTGCAGCAGGGTAATCAGAATGAGCCGGATAAAGCGTTGGAAGTATCACATCTAATAGAGGCGACAATTCCGAGGTAGCTGCGGGCTGCTATTTTTAGGCTGGGGGCCCAATAACCATGGGCCTTACCAGCTTGAGAATACCATCCCCCAACTCTCCGCTTTATCCAGGCTTGGTATCCAAATTTGGCGGACTGGGAAACTTTTTTTTTTTTAATTATTTATTTAAATAAAAAAAAAATTGCATGGGGTCCCTCGTATTTTGATACACAATCAAGATAACTGGTGACTGCAGCCTGTAGCAGTCTGCTTTATCTGTGCTGGGTAGCAAAATATGAGGGACCCTATGCTATTTTCTTTTTTTAAACTGTGTATTTACTGAGATATTTTCCATACAAACTTCAGACTGTATAATCACAGTATCTTGACAATGTATCAACAAGACATCAAACAAGAGTAAGGCACAAGGAGGGATGCTGTAGGAAGAGACAGGGAGAGTGGATGACAAACATGTGGTACACACTAAACGTCTGAGCAAGGCTCCGAAATATGCCAACTTTTTACTCCGACACCTAATTATCGACTGTCCATAACAAGGTCCTAAGGCATCCATATAACCTGAAAGTTGTCCAGCTGGTTATTAATGCAAGCTCCTATGCTATTTTTTCCAATTATTTATTTTTCCACTCCACAACCAATCACAGAAACAGTCACAGAAGGTGGGTGGGGGAAGCATTGAATATGCATGAGAGCTAATAAGCGGACGCAAGGGCGGTGTGACAGTCTCACGGGAGACTAGGCAAGTAGAATTATTTTTTTAATCTCTATTTTGCTTCCATTTAACTTTTTTTTTTATATATATAGGTATATGGGTAGCCAAACTTGAACAGTAACACTGACTTCCCTTAGAAGTCCGTTTTCGGACCATGCATGAACACTAAGTGTCTGGTATGGACCTCGAATTTTACAGTTCGGGTTCGCCCGTCACTAGTCATCAGTATCAGTTTGGTGAGTGTTCGACACCCAGCACCCCACCATCCAACTAGATGTAAACAGTGTATGCCACATGCTTACTATATCTCTGTATACTGTAAAGTGCTTAGGGGTACTGCACCTCAGCTCCTGTTGAAGTTAATGGGATCTGAGAGGCAGTACCTGAGAATAGCCACTACACTGTTTATGGTGCTGTAGTATTCCGACTCTGTACATAGTTTTCATCTAACCGCCACCACCAGTGCTGTAGCTAACTGGAAGTGTCGGGTGCCGGATCCCCACTGAGCAGATGTAGATGACCTATTCTGCGGGTAGGCCACCAATGTCTAAGTATTGATCTACTGTGAATTAGCAGTGACTCGCCAGTGCCTGCGCACATCAAAATTGAAGACTGTGCCCACGGAAGGGCAACATATTGCAGGAGGTGAGACAGGCATAATGTGCAGGTGCAGAATTTCCAGCCGTGCTGCTGACATCGCAGGCACATAGGAAAGAGAAGAGAAAGAGAAATTGGGGATGATGAAGACCGGAGGCCGGTTTATCTTCTGGGCACTACACGCCCCATGGCCCGGAAGATCTAAAAGAAGATTTTGCCAAAATTGCTCATCATCCAGGAGGCATACAGGTATAGCTAAATTCAGGTATATGCCACCTGTATGCACATATTAATAACTACTCAAAAGGGTGACAGATTTCCTTTAGTTATTGAGTTTGTATCATATATAACACTGTGGGCCCAAAACTGTTTTAGGGGAAGCTCGGAACTAATTCTATAAATCTATGTGCAGTTAGCTCCCCCTAGTGGTAGAGACAGAAAATTAAAAATATATCTTTATAAGGATTAATGAGAAACATCAACACAGAATGTTGAAGCCAAAGTAGAATGATAGAAATTAACCTTTAATAAAGGGGCTGTGCATATTCCAGATCTGCGGGTCATTCTACGTTGTACTATGGGCCGTAGGCTATCTGTATACTCCTCTTATGTCCTCATGTCATCTATATACTTCTCATGTCACTCTTGCATGGTGTCCTAGTTACAGTAAGTACAGCAGCTACTGGCTCAAATGTAATATATGTATGTGTAATATATATATATATAATATATATATATATATATATATATATATATATATTACAGTGTATGTGTGTATATATGGAATACATTTTTCATATATATATATATATATATATATATATATATATATATATAATATATATATATATATACAGTTAGGTCCAGAAATATATGGACAGTGACACAAGTTTTGTTATTTTAGCTGTTTACAAAAACATGTTCAGAAATACAATTATATATATAATATGGGCTGAAAGTGCACACTCCCAGCTGCAATATGAGAGTTTTCACATCCAAATCGGAGAAAGGGTTTAGGAATCATAGCTCTGTAATGCATAGCCTCCTCTTTTTCAAGGGACCAAAAGTAATTGGACAAGGGACTCTAAGGGCTGCAATTAACTCTGAAGGCGTCTCCCTCGTTAACCTGTAATCAATGAAGTAGTTAAAAGGTCTGGGGTTGATTACAGGTGTGTGGTTTTGCATTTGGAAGCTGTTGCTGTGACCAGACAACATGCGGTCTAAGGAACTCTCAATTGAGGTGAAGCAAAACATCCTGAGGCTGAAAAAAAAGAAAAAATCCATCAGAGAGATAGCAGACATGCTTGGAGTAGCAAAATCAACAGTCGAGTACATGCTGAGAAAAAAGGAATTGACTGGTGAGCTTCGGAACTCAAAAAGGCCTGGGCGTCCACGGATGACAACAGTGGTGGATGATCGCCGCATACTTTCTTTGGTGAAGAAGAACCCGTTCACAACATCAACTGAAGTCCAGAACACTCTCAGGGAAGTAGGTGTATCTGTCTCTAAGTCAACAGTAAAGAGAAGACTCCATGAAAGTAAATACAAAGGGTTCACATCTAGATGCAAACCATTCATCAATTCCAAAAATAGACAGGCCAGAGTTAAATTTGCTGAAAAACACCTCATGAAGCCAGCTCAGTTCTGGAAAAGTATTCTATGGACAGATGAGACAAAGATCAACCTGTACCAGAATGATGGGAAGAAAAAAGTTTGGAGAAGAAAGGGAACGGCACATGATCCAAGGCACACCACATCCTCTGTAAAACATGGTGGAGGCAACGTGATGGCATGGGCATGCATGGCTTTCAATGGCACTGGGTCACTTGTGTTTATTGATGACATAACAGCAGACAAGAGTAGCCGGATGAATTCTGAAGTGTACAGGGATATACTTTCAGCCCAGATTCAGTCAAATGCCGCAAAGTTGATCGGACGGCGCTTCATAGTACAGATGGACAATGACCCCAAGCATACAGCCAAAGCTACCCAGGAGTTCATGAGTGCAAAAAAGTGGAACATTCTGCAATGGCCAAGTCAATCACCAGATCTTAACCCAATTGAGCATGCATTTCACTTGCTCAAATCCAGACTTAAGACGGAAAGACCCACAAACAAGCAAGACCTGAAGGCTGCGGCTGTAAAGGCCTGGCAAAGCATTAAGAAGGAGGAAACCCAGCGTTTGGTGATGTCCATGGGTTCCAGACTTGAGGCAGTGATTGCCTCCAAAGGATTCGCAACAAAATATTGAAAATAAAAATATTTTGTTTGGGTTTGGTTTATTTGTCCAATTACTTTTGACCTCCTAAAATGTGGAGTGTTTGTAAAGAAATGTGTACAATTCCTACAATTTCTATCAGATATTTTTGTTCAAACCTTCAAACTAAACTAAACGTTACAATCTGCACTTGAATTCTGTTGTAGAGGTTTCATTTCAAATCCAATGTGGTGGCATGCAGAGCCCAACTAGCGAAAATTGTGTCACTGTCCAAATATTTCTGGACCTAACTGTATGTATGTATGTATATATATATATATATATATATATATATATATATATATATATATATATATAAAAAAATATATATATATATATATATATTGAAACTGAACATATATCATTTCCAACTTAAATGTCACCTAAATTACCAACCTCCAATTTCTGTTTCTCAATATTATAACATGAATAGGCTAATTTTACCTTTTAATCTCTGAGAAATCTGCAACCGACTCATCGTAATAGATAGTGAAGTACAAATGAAAGGTCTGAACATGCCGTCAGCTAGTGATTTTTTTTTTCTCCATTGGATTATTTATTTGCAGGATTCCCACACCGATGTAAATTAGTGCAGTCATCTTTGAGCAGAATTCAGATGGCATACACATGTCTTAAGAATGCAGGCCCCCGCTTTTCTTTGCCTTCTTTTTCCACGTCTTGGTCCAGAAATGACTTAGCATTTACTTGGAAGCAAAAAAAGTATTTTTTTTCTTCTGAAACCAAACTGAGGGAAAATTAATGAGATGTTTGCCATATGCATGTCAATATATCCTATCATTCCGTGTTGGCTCTACAAGTAATATGGTAACGTGACTCATTACTGAGATTTGAAGAATTATTTGGCAGAAGCTTTTGCTGTTAGTGGAGTTTGTATAGACATACATGAGTATAATGATACGCTGTGTGAAGTGTGAGCAAAGTATCCCGCTTGCACCAAAAGACAAAAACTATTTAAATGTATATCATTTTAGGTAGAGGGGTGCTGCTGTATTCTAAGTAAGTGTTTTATCTCACCCCAGTGCTACACTGCTGTGTACTGTTATATAATGACCTCCAACAGTCGCAGACACGGAGGGAAGAGGGCCCCATGCAAGCACAATATATGGGTACTTGCAGTCCAATAGCTCATCGTAATACTCAATTCCACCTGTTTGGGAGGTAAGCATGGGCCCCCTTATCTCTTAGGCCCCTATAGTGCACAGGTTGCACCAATGGTCTGCCCTCTATGCTGCTGCTCCTGCGGTTGTTCTTCATAAAGACAAGAGGTTCTCCATCCTTCGATTTCCATAATTCCACAAGTTTTCCTTTGTGTTGCAATTTCAATGTTGAGTGTGTGTGTGTATTATTATTATTATATCTATGTAGGTATATAGTACTCAGCATACATTAGTGCACTTTTCAAAGAGGGTGCACTTATTTATGTTGAGCATTCTATATCTATGTATAGATATATTGGAATTCCTCATGTCTCTATGTTCCTTGTATATTAGGCATCATGGCAGCTAGCCTGCACCAATTCGCTCAGAATCAACTGAAAAAATTAAGGCCAGAAGAGAAAATTTGTGGAAAATATAGGATACATGTCCCATAATAATGCCAGAAATAATGTTATCAGTCACAACATCTGAATGGTCACCTGAAATTGCCTAAGAATAAGAAGCATCAGAACTATAACTAGTGATGAGCGAGCACTACCTGTCATGGGTGTGTTACGTGTGACAGAGAGTCATGTGGTTTCTGGCCATAGAAGGTCACAGCGTTTGGCTTCATAGAATGCTCCCTGATTTTCCATTGTTCCTGCTATTAGTATTCATTGTACTAAGTAGCTTTCCTGCTGGATTCCTCTCTCTCCCTTTTGGACCCAGCAGGAGCTCGACTTCCACCCAGCTGTTTATCCTCAGTATTCCCTTGGTGTGTTTAACTATCCCTTCCTTCCTTGGACTGGTGCTGGTGATATTTTCAGTTCATTCAAGCCTTGGTTGGAGGCAAGTGGCTTGTACTCCTCTGCGTTGTCATTGCTGATAACTGTGCTGAACTTCTATCTGAGTCATCTAATGATAAGTAGTTCATGCTTTTCCCCGTGTGTCCACCTATACTTGTTTAGCGGGGTTCACGAAGAGCTCTTCCCATCCGTTCCCTATTTAGGGCCCAGCACTAGGGATATCTAGAGTCAGGTATCCGGATCAGCACATAGGTTCCACACCTATTTAGGGTGGTGAAGGACCCCAGGGACCAGCAGTAGTATTGGTCAGGGGGTCACCATCTTCCCTTTCCCTAGACACAGGGTTTCCCTTCCCTTTTCGCCTTGCGCTTGGTACTTCCCCGTACCTAGCTTGACACTACCATGCTCAGGTGATTTGGTACTCGTAACGAGAGCTTGGACGCTCAGACGGGCTTGACTCGTGTATTGAGTATAAAGGAAGTCATTAAGGGACCTCAAACGTTTTTCCCTAAGATCTTTCAGAAAAATGCTCGAGTTCCTCATTGATTTCCATTATACTCGGTACATGAGTTGAGCCTGTCCAAGCATCCAACTGTTTAATAGTACCGAGCACCCGAACATGGTAGTGCTCACTCATCACTAAATATAATTACTTGTTGTTTTCTCCCTTTTTCACCTATGTTACTTATCATAAATAAAACTTGAAATTAGAAAGAAATGCTGTAATATGTGGGAAACCGTTTATAAAGTTTAATAAACTGGCGTGACCCGTGATGGAAATGATCCTGAAAGAATTAGGGCACGTAACAAAAAAAAAAATAACAAAACAAAAAAACAAATATTTGATTACAGTTTTTTGCGCTAAGAAATAAATACATAAAACATGTTACTTTTAAAGGAAGTCTTTTTCTAATATAATGTTCCATATTAAGAGGTGATGTAGCATTGCTCTTTTCATTAAATTCTGGCCTGCGGTGCCCACACTGGCTCTACTCCATTGGCCTAAACTGACTTGTGAAATGCATTCATGCTGTCCGGGTGGAACTGGCTGCTCGCTGTCCCACCACTGGCATTGAGTAGACAGAACCTGTTCTTATTTACAGCACTGATCCAGGCCAGTGGCATTGGCGCACTACAAGAAATCCTCTTATCAGACAGATACTGTCATATATGGAAGTAATTATTTCATGTTGAAAGAACTTTGTCAGTTTGTATAATTCAGCGTTTTCCTCTGGGAAGGGTGTAAGCCGAGAGAGTTCGCATTCCAGATGTATCATCTTATAAATATTTGTTTGGCTAGATGTGAACAAGTATATCATTGTACTAAAGACAGTGAAATCTGTAGCTCAGCCTTGTGGGTTCACATCAACATTGTAACTAAAAACCTGGCATTGTAATGGCTTTAAAATAAATGTTTTATTTATTTACGACGTGTGTGCTCCTCATTACACCGGAGTCCATGTGTGTACGTGAGACTAACGACTGATTCGAAAATACAGCAAAATCTCTTGAGTAGTCCTCTCATGCTGTCTATGCCCCTGACTATATAGCCATTTCTTAAAGAGCACCTCTCACCAGTTTTAGCATGTTAAACTGGCCACTTCATGGGATAATGGCTGCAGGAGTGAGTAAGGGTATGTGCGCACGTTGCTTTTTACCTGCTTTTTACCTGCTTTTTTGCTGCTTTTTCTTCTGCGCTGTTTAATGCCAAAATGGATGTGTTCTTCTATTCAAGCAAAGTCTATGGGAATTTGGGTTTCTTGTTCACACTATGTTGTTCAAAATGCTGCCTTTTTGTGGCAGAACTTTGGTCAAAAACTCAGCTTTTCAAAGAAGCAACATGGCAATTGTTTTTGCCATTTGGGTTTTGCACTGCAAAGCTGAGTTTTTGACCAAAGTTCTGCCACAAAAAGGCAGCATTTTGAACAACATAGTGTGAACAAGAAACCCAAATTCCCATAGACTTTGCTTGAATAGAAGAACACATCCATTTTGGCATTAAACAGCGCAGAAGAAAAAGCAGCAAAAAAGCAGGTAAAAAGCAGGTAAAAAGCAACGTGCGCACATACCCTAAAGCGACTTTTTTTATTTCTTAAATTTTCCTCTCCATTGTGGAGATATTCGGTTGTAAAGTTTAGGTTAGAATTTACCGGAGATTTGTCTCCGGGGGGTGTGTACATCTTCCCTTGTATAAGGTTGATTAATCATAAGCAGGCAGCAAGATACAGGGAAAAGAAGCGGTATTAGGTTGTAAAGTTTAGGTGAGAAGTTACAGGAGATTTCTCAGGGGGGGGAGGGGGGGACTTCCCTGTATAGGGTTGACAAATCATAAGCAGGCAGCAAGATACAGAGAAAAGAAGAGATATTACATTGTAAAGTTTAGGTTAGAATTTACCGGCGATTTATCTCTGGGGGGTGTGTACATCTTCCGCTATATAAGGTTGACCAATCATAAGCAGGCAGCAACCTACAGGGAAAAGAAGAGATATTAGGTTGTAAAGGTAAAGTTTAGGTGATAATTTATAATGGGCCCAACTTGGTGTTACAGGAGATTTGTCTCCGTGGGTATGTACATCTTCCCCTGTATAAAGTTGACTAATCATAAGCAAGGTACAGGGAAAAGAAGAGATATTAGGTTGTAAAGTTTAGGTTAGAATTTACCGGAGATTAATCTCTGGGGGTGTGTACATCTTCCCCTGTATAAGGTTGACCAATCATGGGCAGGTAGCAACATACAGGGAAAAGAAGAGATATTAGGTTGTAAAGTTTAGGTTAGAATTTATGATGGGCCCAACTAAGTGTTACAGGAGATTTGTCTCTGGGGATATGTACATCTTCCCCTGTATAAGGTTGACCAATCATAAGCAGGCAGCAACATACATGGAAAAGAAGAACATAATTACCTCAGACTTTCTCCTGTGTGAGACGTAATAATAGACAGTCTACTCTCACTGCAGAGCTGTGTTTGATTATGAAGTGCTGAGCGTAGTGCAGTTATTAATGTGATTACATACACCTTATCAGCTTTAATCTCATGGCAGCCAATTTGGGGACAGTACAACAGAGCTGAGCTTTCTCATAACAAACACTTATATCTGCTTTCCTCACAGAACTGTCTGCTCAGCTGCACCTCTTCCTTCACTGACTACCATGAGATGAAAGGTGTATATAATCACACTTCTGTCTACTCTTCTCCTAGCACTTTGTAATCACATACAGCTCTGTAAGTGAGATCAGTGAGAAGAGCAGACTGTCTCTCAGTACATGTCTCACACTGAGAGTATATTCTAACCTATTATGGGGGGTGGTTTTTTTTCCCCCTGCAAAACGCTTTCTGCCTATAATTGGTCAATGTTATGCAGGTGAATAAGTACACGCCCCCAGAGAAAAATCTCTGATAATGCCCAGTTGGGTAAATCATATCCTAAACCTTACAAGCTAATCTCTGCAACGGAAAGGAGAAATTAAAAATAAAAACTGTTTTATTCAGCTCTGCAGCCACTATTGTGTGATGTCCAGTTAAACATGCTCACACTGGTGAGAAATAATCTTTAATTCCTCTTTTAGAAATAAAAAAAAAAATATTGTTGGGTATGGGCATGACTTTACTTCCGGCCCAATTCTTCACAATGGAGAGACTGGCCAGTTGTTAGTAAGGGATATCACCAACTTTGCCTATCACTCCATTGGCTTAATGTGAATATTTGGGTCCAGATGCAAAATTAGTTACATAAGTTGAAAAAAGATCTAGGTCCCTCAAGTTCAACCCTTCTCCACCAATTATATATTTTTTTCTGATTATATTATCTATTACCCACATTGTATGCACTGAGGAAATCATCCAGCCCTTTTTTAAAAGCTGTTATAGTATCTGCCATTACTACCTCTTGTGGTAGGGCATTCCACAGTGTGACTGCTCTAACTGTAAAGAACCCTCTGTTAGGGCTTTATTTTTATGGGTCAAATGGGCTATTTAGGTCCACTCAGGATTCAAAGTTCCGATGTGACTGTAAACTTTGCATTTCCTATAGTTTTAACTATGTTTTCTCTATATATTACTTTCTAGAAATGTTAGTCCATGTAACACATTTTAATTATACAGGTTCAAAGGTTTTAGGATTTGTTATAGCTACTCATGCAAGGGATTACAACCCATAAGGAAATGGGGATAAAGATGAAAAGCGCTTGCATAATATGGTCCAGCCATCTTTATAATAAATAAGGGGATCCAAGTAAATCTGCATGAATTGGTTGCCAGCCCATGTCTGTGTATCTCCAAAAAGTGGTATGGAGTGTGGGGAAAACATTTGAGAAAGGAGACCAGATTTCAAACAAAAATGAAGAAAAGGGAAAAGTTTAGAGACTAGTGCAATAATATGATTGACCTGCCTAAAAAAAACTTTATACGCTGTGCTTAAAACTATGGATCCTGTTAATTGGCATGACCGTCTGTGATAGTGTGTCCCGGGATGCTGGTGCAGCACGAGAGAAGTCTTGTAGATGTGAGTGGGACGTTTACATTATGGACAGTCATACACATTACAGCAAAGTTTGTAGAAGGTAAATTTGATGGAACCCCTTGGCCATCTTATTTGTATAGAGGCCTCCCTCCAACAGATGTTAGGTGGAAACATGATCGGACAAGTTTGTTCTCCCTTTCTTCAATAGAATACATGTACGCTCACACTGTTCAAGTGTGCATGTGTATGAAGGAGTTTAGAGGAATGGCTGATGTCCTAATATTTATTACAGTTATTGATGCTGTATCTGTACCTCTTTATTGTTAAAATAAAAAAAAAAGCATATTCGGCCATTTTATTACACTTACAATATAGCGGTTGCCCAAAGGTCGGCCACCTATTTTGTCTATTTATGTAATAATATATCCCATTTCTTCAAAATTTCTACATAAACCAGCAAATTTACTTTTTAGGACTGTATGTTTGTCTGTAATATCGGCCATATTTCAGAAACTAATGCAACAACAAAGAAATGGCTAAAAGTGTACCTCTAGAAGTCCATCTTTTCTGTGCTCATACATCTTTGTGGGCAACCAATTTTAAATAATAATGAAGAAAATTATTTTACCCATTGAACCACATATCCTTAATGCTATGTGCCCACGGGATATTAAACCTGCGGATTTATCTGCGGAAAATCCGCGGATTTTCCAGACAAATCCGCAGGTTTCAGCATGTACAGACACTCCCCATGATATCCTATGGGACATGGGGAGTGCTGTGTTCATGCTGCGGATACGTGCGGCTGCAGAATATGCTGCGGATGTCCCGTAGCCGCACGTAATTACATGTCAATTCTTTCTGCGGAATTACTTGCGGAAATCCCGGCCCTCCACTATGGAGATAGGGCCGGGACTTCCGCAGGTAATCCGCATGAATGTCCGCAGGTTTACCGCAGCTATTTCGCTGGAATCCCGCAGCTAAAAATAAAATAAAAAAATAAAAACCTGCGGCCGTACCTGCAGATATATCCGCAGGTACAAACTCCCGTGGGCACATAGCCTTAAGGCTTTAACGTTAGTGGCTAATAAGGCATTAGAATAAAATTTGAACAGTAGTCATTAACTTACAAAGGAATCTGGCAAAGGAATCAACCCTTCTAAGCCGTCTATATGGGCATGAAGGTCATGGAAAGCTGAATAAAAGTATACCTTGATATCTGATATACTGTGTCAGCTACACAAGCTCTTCAGTGAGATCAGGAGAGAATACTGTCAGTCATTACATGTCTCACACTGGCTTCACTTGCTTTCATTTAAAGGGAATATGTCAGCAGGTTTTTGCTACCTCATCTGAGAGCAGAATGATATAGGCAAAGAGGTCCTGAATCCAACGATGTATCGCTTAGATTACTGGGTGCAGTGGGTCTGACACAATCAGAGGTTTTTAGATTTAGCAATGCAGCAGACCTGATACAGCTGCCTCCCATACACCACGTTCATAATCTTAAAAGTCTATAGACCGTGAACTGCTAATCACAGTTAGGCCAGAATCACACTTGCTAGTGCCTCGCGTGTAACTCGCGCGAGTCTCTCATTGAATCACCCGGTATGGCCGCACACTATGCATACAGGAGCGTCTGAGCTGCATAGAGATACATGCAACTGACCCGTTCCTGTCAGGGGAGTGTGCGGCCAAGCCAGGTTCTACCATGAGAGACTCGCGCGAGTTACACGCGAGGCACTAGCAAGTGTGATTCTGGCCTTAGGGGTGTGCTGGACTAGCTGACCTAGTCCAGCAATGATAATCTCCTGAAGCTAAAACAAATAATGTAAGCAAACAACAGCACACAGTGTGATATCGCTGAAATCTCTGTGTTAATCTCTGCAGCCTGCTGTCTTCAGATTACATAGCAAAAACTTGCTGACAGATTCCCTTTAACATAAATCTGGAGGCAGATTGTCAGGAAGATTTATGTCGTACCTATAGACCTTAACAGCTCATTGACTTGATATGGCAAATATCAAGGCATCTATTTAACAATCTGTGACCTGCATGTGCACAAAGATGGCTTTTTATTAAGTACTTTGAGAGAAGGCAGAGTGTCATCTAGTATAATAGAAAGTGTTCTTGATTAATATTTTATCTGATGCAGTTGTATCATGCGATGTGATTTATTATGCCTCACTTGCATGTTCCCCAGTTAGAAATAAAAACATTGAAAAATATTTTACAATCACAATTTTTTTTTTGTTTTTATATTTATTTAAGCCTCTACTTTATTTTTAAAGGATTTTGTATCAGAATATGGCTTTTGCTGCAATAATATGCACAGCTCATAGGTGAAAGTGGCGCAGGTTCAGAAATTCAAAATCTAATCGAATGCTATATTTATTAGATATAATATACACTACAGTTCAAAAGTTTAGGGTCACTAAGATATTTCCTTATTTTTTAAAGAAAAGCACTTTTTTTTCTTTCAATGAAGCTCATATTAAATTAAACAAATACACTCTATACATTGTTAGTGTGGTAAATGACTATTCTAGCTGCAAATGTCTGGTTTTTAATGCAATATCTACATAGGTGTATAGAGGCCCATTTCCAACAACCACCACTCCAGTGTTCTAATGGTACATTGTGTTTGCTAACAGTGCTAGAAGGCAAATGGATGTTTAGAAATACCTTGAAAACCCTTGTGCATGTATGTTAGCACAGCTGAAAACCGTTTTGCTGCTTAGAGAAGCTATAAAACTGACCTTCCTTTGAGCTAGTTGAGATTCTGGAGCATTACATTTGTTGGTTCCATTAAACTCTCAAAATGGCCAGAAAAAGAACTTTCATGTGAAACTCGACAGTCTATTCTTGTTCTTAGAAATGAAGGATATTCCATGCGAGAAATTGCCAAGAAACTGAAGATTTCCTACAATGGTGTGTACTACTCCCTTCAGAGGAGAGCACAAACAGGCTCTAACCAGAGTAGAAAAAGAAGTGGAAAGCCCCGCTGCACAACTGAGCAACAAGACAAGTACCGTGCATTAGAGTCTCTAGTTTGAGAAATCGACGCCTCACAGGTCCTCAACTGGCAGCTTCATTAAATAGTACTCGCAAAACACCAGTGTCAACGTCTACTGTGAAGAGGTGACTCCGGGATGCTGGCCTTCAGGACAGAGTGGCAAAGAAAAAGCCATATCTGAGACTGGCTAATAAAAGGAAAAGATTAATATGGGCAAAAGAACACAGACATTGGACAGAGGAAGATTGGAAAAAAGTGTTATGGACGGACAAATTGAAGTTTGAGGTGTTTGGATCACACAGAAGAACATTTGTGAGACGCAGAACAACTGAAAAGATGCTGGAAGAGTGCCTGACGCCATCGGTCAAGCATGGTGGGGGTAATGTGATGGTCTGGGGTTGCATTGGTGCTGGTAAATAAGGAAAGCTTTCAATCCATATTGCAACGCCATGCCATGCCCTGTGGACATCGCTTGATTGGAGCACATTTCATGCTACAACAGAACACCTCCAAATTATGCATGAAATATTTAGGGAAGAAGCATGCAGCTGGTATTCTATCTGTACCAACAAAAAAATCCAGATTTTTATATTCTTATGCATTATTATGCTAACTCCATACAATTCATATTTAAACAAGAGACTAGGAGTAATTTCACATTTAAAAATTTTTTTATTTATTTTATTATTATGATTAAGTACAAAAAAGGTGAAAAAGTTTTTTTACCAAACATATACAGAACACGTTAAAAAATGCAGTGTTACAAGATGTTGACACACAAAGATGTGTAGGACGATAGCGCTTGATTAGAAATATTGGATAATTTTCAATAATGAATAATATATATTATAATTTCATAAGACTCCTTCAAATACAAAAGGTAGAAATTTTAGCCATGAATATACATATCGTTTGTACTATGCTAGATTGTGAATGGGTATCCTGTTAACAGCCTTAGATTGATACATGGATGTACATTTACCACAATGTGTGGGTAATGCTTAAATAGCGTATGCTATCTTATATAGGGATAACCAACTAGCTGAAAAACCGCGATTGCAGCCTGAATGGCCACGTTATGTGGATCACTAAATGGTTGAATAGAAGTTTTTCAATCAACATAAATTGTAACCTCCACAGCTACAGCCGCAGTTTGATCAGTGCAGAGTATCATGAAAAAAAAAAAATACATCACCGTTCTGCAAACGACCAGAGATTTTTCTTTTTACCTCTACCACAATCTTAACGCTTTGCACCAAATGACAGTGACTCAGAATAATCAGTCATTTAATTATGTATAAATTTGCATTTGTTGCACTTTGTAGATAGTGTTTTTAAATAGCATGTATTTTCCCTATAGAGATAGCTAATTGGCTGATAACAGCGATTGTAGCTTTAAACAGTCAAACTCTGTGGTTTGCAAAATGATTAGAGGTGAGTATGGATCGCCACAGATTATGACCTCCAAAGCTACCACCACATTTACATTGATACAATATGTCATGCAATGAAAATCATCTCCATTCTGCGAGTAGCAGGAAAGTCAATCTGCTATAATCTCATAACCATGTGATCAGCACACTCCTCCACTACTATTACTGCCACTGCAGGCTATTTTAGGGGTGCTTCACACACAGCGAGCTCGCTGCCGAGATCGCTGCTGAGTCACGCTTTTTGTGACGCAACAGGGACCTCATTAGCGATCTCGCTGTGTGTGACAATGAGCAGCGATCTGGCCCCTGCTGCGAGATCGCTGCTCGTTACACACAGCCCTGGTTCGTTTTCTTCAAAGCCGCTCTCCTGCTGTGACACACAGATCGCTGTGTGTGACAGCAAGAGAGCGACAAATGAAGCGAGCAGGGAGCAGGAGCCGGCGTCTGACAGCTGAGGTAAGCTGTATCCAAGATAAACATCGGGTAACCAAGGTGGTTACCCGATATTTACCTTAGTTACCAGCCTCTGCAGCTCTCACGCTGCCTGTGCTGCCGGCTCCGGCTCTCTGCACATGTAGCTGCTGTACACATCGGGTTAATTAACCCGATGTGTACAGCAGCTAGGAGAGCAAGGAGCCAGCGCTCAGTGTGCGCGGCTCCCTGCTCTCTGCACATGTAGCTGCATTACACATCGGGTTAATTAACCCGATGTGTACTGTAGCTAGGAGAGCAAGGAGCCAGCGCTCAGTGTGCGCGGCTCCCTGCTCCCTGCTCACACTGGTAACTAATGTAAACATCGGGTAACCATACCCGATGTTTACCTTAGTTACCAGTCTCCGCAGCTTCCAGACGGCGGCTCCGTGCAAGCGCAGCGTCGCTTGCACGTCGCTGCTGGCTGGGGGCTGTTCACTGGTCGCTGGTGAGATCTGCCTGTTTGACAGCTCACCAGCGACCATGTAGCGATGCAGCAGCGATCCTGACCAGGTCAGATCGCTGGTCGGATCGCTGCTGCATCGCTAAGTGTGAAGGTACCCTTAGAGACACAGTGTACTCAGTGTTTTAAATAGCATGTATTTTCCCTATAGAAATAGCTAATTGGCTGATAACAGCGATTGTAGCTTTGAACAGCCAAACTCCGTGGATTGCAAACAAAATGGTTAGAGGTGAGTTCCAGTCACCACAGATTATGACCTCCAAAGCTACCACCGCATTTACATCAATACAATATGTCATGCAATGGAAATCATCTCCATTCTGCGAGTAACAGGGAAGTCAGTCTACTATAATCTCAAAGCCATGCGATCAGCACACTGTATCGCTACCATTACTGCCTCTGCAGGCTATTAGTTACAATTTAGAGACACAGTGCACTCATGCCAGTGAATGGCTATAGCAGTGGTTCAAAATAATCAATTAAAGTCATATGGTTGTGCTAGAAACATGGAAACCCATAATTGTATGGTAAATAGTAATATGAATTACCAGATTGAGAGGGAGTCATTCAAGGGCAAATCGTCCTATACCCCTATGTACATTTCACAGTTATAGCTTCCTCAGGGGGCTGTTGGTAATCGGTCTCCCCTCACCCTTTATACTATGTGCTATTGATGGGTGTCACCTGCAATCAATTATCGGCGCATGCGCACTGGTGTTCACAAACACCGGCCAGGAAGAGCCGCTCGTCTGCGGTACTGGCTGCACGCAGTGGCCGTGTGAGCCAGTGCATGTGTCCATACCTTTAGATAGCAGCGCGACCTAGCCGGAGGGCGAAGAACAGCGGGCACGCGCTCCAGATCACAGGATAAACAATTACATGACATTTTCTCACATTATACCATACCATGATCTTACAATGTACTTATTAAACAAATAATAATACAAAGATATAGCATTAAAGCGCTAAACCATGCGCTAATATATATAAGCCATGTAGCGCAGACATCGTCATGCAAGGTGGTTCCATCATGCCATACAAATCCAAGTAGACATCCATCTCATTAGCTTGTATCCTCAAGTACAATAAGGTGATCGATATAGTTGAAGCGGATTGTGCTGTAAACAATACATAAATAAAAAACCGATTAAAAACAGTGCAGGAAGGCAGTGGAGAAACCTATAATAAATTCTCTATAACTATATATAAGAATATTTTTGCAGAACTCAATTTGACATTTTTATCAAATAAATAATGGGGCTGCTGCGCAATAAACCAATTAAAATCAAAATCAAATAGTGGTGGGGGCTGCAGGGCTATCACATACTCAGACAACAAGGGTCAGGGCCTAGTTATCTATCACAAGAAGCAAGCAAAGGAATTGGTCTCATTTAATCCCCTGGGTGCTTTTGTTTCCAATAGGGTAATCCATTTGCATTCCTGTTGTAATAGTTTTTGGTTTATATTGCCGCCTCTAATCCCTATCGACACTTGTTCAATCCCCCTTACTATAAAAGTGCTAGGGTCACTATCATGTTTTAATTTGAAGTGTCGCGGGATTGTTTTTAATTCCTCCATATTTGCAATTGATTTTGCGGCGACAATGTCACGTATATGTTCCCTTGTCCTGACTCTTAGCTGCCGTGATGTGAGCCCTATATAAATAAGCCCACAACCGCACGTCGCGTAATATATCACCTGAACTGTGGAACAGCTAATGTACTGACGAATTTCAAATTCTTTGTCACCACCAGACGACACGAAGGTTTTGGTTCGACAAATATTGGTACATGCCTTACAACCACCACAGGGATAACATCCCCGAATTGGTGGTCCTGTACCAAAAGGAGTACTAGTAGTCGCCACATAGTGGCTTCTAACCAGTATGTCCTTGAGATTTTTACTTCGCTTATAGGTCATCTGGGGGTAATCTAATATATATTCTTTCAAAATAGGTTCGGTTTGGAGGACTGACCAATGATGTTGCAAGACTCTCTTTACCTCATCACATTGTGAGTTGTATGTCGTGATGAACCTGACCTTATCACTATTTTTGCTGTCTCTGGCGGGGGGCTTCAATAGAGCTTCACGTGAAAGTTTTTTTGCTCTATTGTATCCTTTTTTAATTGATCTATTACTGTACCCTCGTGACTGGAATCTCTCTCTTAATTTGTCAGCTTGCTCTTCAAATTTCTGCGTGGTGGAGCAGATCCTCCTCATTCTCATAAATTGTCCAACTGGAATGGATTTGATGGTTGCATAATGATGGCTAGACCCTGCGTGCAACAGGGAGTTTACTGCAGTGGGCTTCCTGAACAAATCAGTCTGCAACTGTAGGCTACTGTCAATTTCGATCTTAATGTCCAGGAAGTCCACCGCCTCCCTGCTGCACACATAGGTCAGCTTGATGTTCTAATCATTCACATTGAGTTGGTCCATGAACTGCCTAAGCCCATCCCCATCGCCTTGCCAAATAAACAAAATGTCATCAATATATCTAAGCCAGAGGGGTATATGGTCCACAGCCTGCGCACCCTCGCCCCCCCACAAACCCCTCTCCCAAAACCCCAAAAAGAGGTTTGCAAACGAAGGCGCGCAGGCCGCCCCCATTGCAGTACCCCTCCGCTGTAGATAAAATTGTTCTTTAAATGAAAAATAATTATGCGTGAGGATGAACTCAAGCAGCGCAAGGACCAACTCACATGTGATTCCATCCCAGTTGCTATTCATGAGAAAGAAGCGGACCGCCTCCAACCCTAGTTCATGATCTATGCAAGTGTAGAGAGACTCTACATCCGCAGTCACGAGGTACATATCATCTTCCAAATGGATACCATTAATTCTGGTTAGTACGTCAGTGGTATCCCGGACGTACGATGGAAGAGCCTCCGCCAGAGGTTTCAGGTAGAAGTCTATGAACTTACATATTGGGTCATTGATGCCCTCCAAACCGGACACTATTGGCCTACCCGGGGGTTCTATGGCATTTTTGTGAATTTTGGGGATAAAATAGATGGTCGGTGTTTTGGGGAATTTTACAGTTAAACCATCATAGACTTTTTTCGGTATGATGCCCTGTATAAAGGCATCATACAGAATTAAATCCAGCTCAGCTGAGTACGACACTATGGGGTTAGTATGTAGTTTGGTATATGTGGTTCGATCCCTCAGCTGTTTTTGTGCTTCCCTCTCATACATTCTTTTAGGCCATAATACAACGTTTCCCCCTTTGTCAGCGGGTTTAATAACAAGGTCGTCCAGTGATTGTAATTCATGTAAAGCTAGACGTTCTGCCCGTGTGAGATTATCACTACGTCGCGCGGTGGAGATCCTCCTGAGATCCCGGATAACCAGGTCAGTGAAGATCTCCACCGCTGGGCATGTTGACAAAGGGGGAAACGTGACCGACTTTGGGTATAGATGTCTAGGGTATTTACCTTCAGTTATTCCATCCTGCTCATCCAACAAGGCATTCAAATTTCTCAAGGTATCTTCTTCTGTAATATGCTCTGATGTGGTCAAAGGTTCTTCACTTTTTTTATGATGTAATTTTTTAAGGATAAGCTTCCTTGAAAACAATAGTATTCTATCTGTAATGGAGTGGCCAGTGCAGTCACCAGATCTCAACCCTATTGAGCTGTTGTGGAAGCAGCTTGACCGTATGGTCCGCAAAAGAACCCATGCTTCCAGAAGCCCCTCCAACAAGTTGGATTGGCTTGATGAGTGCCCATCAAGCCAATCCAACTTGTTGGAGGGGCTTCTGGAAGCATGGGGTGAAATATCTCCAGATTACCTCATCAAATTAATAGCTAGAATGCCAAAGGTCTGCAAAGCTGGAATTGCTGCAAAGGAGCATTCTGTGACAAAAGCAAAGTGGGAAGGAGAAAATTATTATTTCAATTAAAAATCATTATTTCTAACCTCGTCAATGTCTGGACTATATTTTCTATTCATTATGCAACTCATTTGATAAATAAAAGTATGATTTTTCATGGAAAAGACAATTGTCAGGGTGACCCCAAACTTTTGAACTGTAGTGTATATGTGGCACCCCTGAGGCTCTGGTTGCCACTGGGTACTGCACCTCAGTTAAGGTGCGGTATCATCTCAGGTAAGGGGGGGTTAACAATCGGTGTCACCATATTTCATCTCACATACAGTCAGGTGCTTCCCACTGGAGAGCTGTCTTGGGGCAGATGGGGGGTGGCCATATAGGGTCATGGGACTTTCCAGTCGCTAGGGCAACTGCCAGGGGACGGGCACCATTGGGTGTAGTGGTAGGCGCAACACACTCTTACAGACAGACGAGTCGGGACCATAATTCTGACAAGACAGTTCTGGAACTCTTGGACTTTACTAGGCCCTGGGCTTGGAGCAGGAGCTCAGCCCGGGTACCTAACCGCTGAGGGGGACTTCCTAGGAAAAGGACACTCTCTCGCTCTCTTTTTCTCTTCAAACACCGGTGGTGGCCCCTTACTTGCTTGGGATTTACCGGAGCCCACGACGGCAGAGACCAGCACCTGGGTGCAGCTTGAAATCAGTGATTAAAAGAACCTGGAACCACAGTTGCTGACTCAGACTCTGATTAGCGACGTTGTCGCGCCGCGCTCCGGCTCTCCCAAGGGACTGCCATACCCTTCGTCATCCACCCAGGGACGCTCCGCCTGTGGGGAGCAACACCATCCCGGCTGCCATAACATCCGCCTCGGTGAGGAATTCTGCAGTGGTGGCCACTCCCTGGCCGCGTACCACAGGTGGCATCACAACAAACTTTCCCCATCACCCCCGCTTCCACTTCATTTACTGCACGCCTCGGGGCAATTGAACCGGGCAAGGCCACCTGTGACATTGCCTGACCCGACCCGCGACTGCCCGGCAATGAGTAGGTTAGCCACCTGCTCCATGGGGCACTGCATATATACTCCTGTAAAAATATCTAAGAAGAATCCAGCACAAAATGGCAGTGAAAAGAGTATCTTTAATTTGTGGCTCACGTGTCAAACACATGACATGTTGTCTATTCTGACCTTTGTCAATCCAACACTATAGTGAAAAAATAAATACAGTGCCTTGCGAAAGTATTCGGCCCCCTTAAATTTTTCAACCTTTTCCCACATTTCAGGCTTCAAACATAAAGATAAAAATGTTAATGTTATGGTGAAGAATCAGCAACAAGTGGGACACAATTGTGAAGTTGAACGAAATTTATTGTTTATTTTAAACTTTTGTAAAAAAAATAATAAACTGAAAATTGAAGAGTGCAATATTATTAGTCCCCTTTAAGTTAATACTTTGTAGCGCCACCTTTTGCTGCGATTACAGCTGCAAGTCGCTTGGGGTATGTGTCTATCAGTTTTGCACATCGAGAGACTGAAATTCTTGCCCATTCCTCCTTTGTAAACAGCTGGAGCTGAATGAGGTTGGATGGAGAGCGTTTGTGAACAGCAGTTTTCAGCTCTTTCCACAGATTCTCAATTGGATTCAGGTCTGGACTTTGACTTGGCCGTTCTAACACCTGGATATGTTTATTTGTGAACCATTACATTGTAGATTTGCTTTATGTTTGGGATCATTGTCTTGTTGGAAGACAAATCTCCGTCCCAGTCTCAGGTCTTTTGCAGACTCCAACAGATGTTTTTCAAGAATGCTTCTGTATTTCACTCCATCCATCTTCCCATCAATTTTAACCATCTTCCCTGTCCCTGCTGAATAAAAGCAGACCCAAATCATGAGGCTGCCACCGCCATGTTTGACTGTGGGGATGGTGTGTTCAGGGTGATGAGCAGTGTTGCTTTTACGCCAAACATATCGTTTGGCATTGTGCCCAAATAGTTCGATTTTTGGTTTAATCTGACCAGAGCACCTTCTTCCACATGTTTGGTGTCTCCCATGTGGCTTGTGGCAAACTTTAAACAACATTTTTTATGGATATCTTTGAGAAATGGCTTTCTTCTTGCCACTCTTCCATAAAGCCCAGATTTGTACAATGTACGACTGATTATTGTCCTATGGACAGACTCTCCCACCTCAGCTGTAGATCTCTGCAGTGCATACAGAGTGATCATGGGCCTCTTGGCTGCATCTCTGATCAGTCTTCTCCTTGTTTGAGATGAAAGTTTGGATGGACAGTCGGGTCTTGGTAGATTTGCAGTGGTATGATGCTCCTTCCATTTCAATATGAGCGCTTGCACAGTGCTCCTTGGGATGTTTAAAGTTTTGAAAATCTTTTTGTAACCAAATCCTGCTTTAAACTTCTCCACAACAGTATCAGGGACCTGCCTGTTGTGTTCCTTGGTCTTCATGATGCTATCTGTGCTTTAAACAGAACATTTAGACTATCACAGAGCAGATTTATTTATACGGAGACTTGATTACACACAGGTAGATTATATTTATCATCATCAGTCGTTTAGGACAACATTGGATCATTCAGAGATCCTCAATGAACTTCTGGAGTGAGTTTGCTGCACTAAAAGTAAAGGGTACGAATAATATTTCACACCCCACTTTTCAGTTATTTATTTTTTTAAAAAGCTTAATATAAGCAATAACTTTTGTTCACCTTCACAATTGTGTCCCACTTGTTGTTGATTCTTCACCATAACATTAAAATTTATATCTTTATGTTTGATGCCTGAAATGTGGGAAAAGGTTGAAAAATTCAAAGGGGGGGCGAATACTTTCGCAAGACACTCTATATACAGGATGACACAAAAAGTCTTATATGAAAAAGCTCGAGTTGCTCCTGTCCTAGCGTCCAAATACTCGTTATGAGTACCGAGCACTCGAGCCTGGTAGTGCTCGTTCATAACTAATGATAATGAGACCGCTGAAAAGTCTTCTGTAAGGAACACTTGAGTCTAAAATAGCCGCTATGACCAGAGTGAAAATTGCATTTTTTTTTTATTAATACAGATTAAGATATTGAAGAAAAAAAAAACATTTTGCGATTTTCCCCCCCCCCCCCCCCCTCTCACCCCAAAGAAAATATACTTATCACACACAACTGGAAAACTGGTTTAAACAATAGTTAATTTTCTGATAACATGCCCTGTAAGCCTTTTTATATTGAATTTATGAGTTTAATATAAATTCATTATGTGTTTAATATAAATTCCTATTCTTCTATCATCCACTAGTGGTGTGCGTCCTGGCTCGTCGGCTGTTCTGGTCATTAGTGTGATAGGATTTCATGTTGAGACACTGTGATTTATGTTTGCAGCTGGAAATGCTCCTTTTTTTTATTATAAGTGTGTTTTATAACTGTCTTGTGTCTAGTTTGGCATTTTGTTTTATTATGATATAATCACTTGATCATTCTTTATTATTAGCCTTAACCCAGGAGACTTTGCATTGTAATACTTATCAGATAAAGGACCATTAAATGTCACCGTTCTATTTTTTTCCCCCCATAAGGTCCTGTAGTTATGGGTGTTATTTGTTTTGCAGGTGGCACGTTGGCTGTCACGGGCACGTATCTTCTGGTAACCTTTTCTCCGAATGTATCTCAAGATATTACAGCACTGAAAGTGGAGCGGTATTTTGTAAGCTGGCAGTTCTTGTTGTATTTGGTAAGTGTTGGAGTTGGACACAAATGGGGTCATCTCGGCCTAATAGGATTTTATTTCACTAGATTCTGAATATCTGCCCTTATTGAAGAAGTGACCTAAGAATCATATAGAGATACGGGTTGCAAATTTTACTGTATCTCATAACTATTGAAGGGGTGTACATGCCAAAAAAATGAAAAACTTAGCGTTTATAGCAAGTGACGTATTTCCAAATTTAACATTGTCTTTCTTGCAGACCGTTTTGAATTTCAGTGAATTTTTGTTAAAGGGAATCTGTCGCCAGGTTTTTGCCACCTAATCTGAGAGCAGCATAATGTAGGGGCAGAGATCCTGATTCCAGTGATGTCACTTACTGAGCTGCTTAGTGTAGCTTTGATAAAATCACTGATTAATCAACACCGTGGCGTAACTAGAGTTTGATGGGCCCTGGTGCAAGATTTGGACTGGGGCCTCCCCTCCACGTACACCAACACTTAAGGCCCTGTCACACACAGAGATAAATCTGCGGCAGATCTGTGGTTGCAGTGAAATTGTGGACAATCAGTGCCAGGTTTGTTGCGGTGTACAAATGGAACAATATGTCCATGATTTCACTGCAACCACAGATCTGCCAAAGATTCATCTCTGTGTGTGACGGGGCCTTTAGGGTACGGGAAAATGACACTGACACTTGGGGTACAGGATAATGACGCGGACACTTGGCTTTTACCCACAGCACCCATGTTTCCCATGATCTGACATCCCTCTATCAGCACCCTGCTTTCCCATGTTCTGATATCCATCTTGTCCTTGGCACCCAGCTTTCCCATGCTCTGCTATACATCTTTCCCTCAGCACCCAGCTTTCCCATATCAGAGCATGGGAAAGCTGGGTGCTGAGGGAAAGAGTCTTTTTCCCTCAGCACAAAACGTTCCCATCCCCTGCTTGTATCTTTGTCCCCCCTTGTATATAGTTCTCCAAATACTAAAATGGCCCCCACATAGCCTTCCATATAGTATAAAGGGTCCCACATAACCCTTCATATATTAGAATGCATCTCCATAGTCCTCCATGTATTATAATGCCTTTCAATTCCCATAGTTCTCCATGTACAGTTAGGTCCAGAAATATTTGGACAGTGACACAATTTTCGCGAGTTGGGCTCTGCATGCCACCACATTGGATTTGAAATGAAATCTCTACAACAGAATTCAAGTGCAGATTGTAACGTTTAATTTGAAGGTTTGAACAAAAATATCTGATAGAAATTGTAGGAATTGTACACATTTCTTTACAAACACTCCACATTTTAGGAGGTCAAAAGTAATTGGACAAATAAACCAAACCCCAAAAAAAAATTTTAGTTTCAATATTTTGTTGCAAATCCTTTGGAGGCAATCACTGCCTTAAGTCTGGAACCCATGGACATCACCAAACGCTGGGTTTCCTCCTTCTTAATGCTTTGCCAGGCCTTTACAGCCGCAGCCTTCAGGTCTTGCTTGTTTGTGGGTCTTTCCGTCTTAAGTCTGGATTTGAGCAAGTGAAATCCATGCTCAATTGGGTTAAGATCTGGTGATTGACTTGGCCATTGCAGAATGTTCCACTTTTTTGCACTCATGAACTCCTGGGTAGCTTTGGCTGTATGCTTGGGGTCATTGTCCATCTGTACTATGAAGCGCCGTCCAATCAACTTTGCGGCATTTGGCTGAATCTGGGCTGAAAGTATATCCTGGTACACTTCAGAATTCATCCGGCTACTCTTGTCTGCTGTTATGTCATCAATAAACACAAGTGACCCAGTGCCATTGAAAGCCATGCATGCCCATGCCATCACGTTGCCTCCACCATGTTTTACAGAGGATGTGGTGTGCCTTGGATCATGTGCCGTTCCCTTTCTTCTCCAAACTTTTTTCTTCCCATCATTCTGGTACAGGCTGATCTTGGTCTCATCTGTCCATAGAATACTTTTCCAGAACTGAGCTGGCTTCATGAGGTGGTTTTCAGCAAATTTAACTCTGGCCTGTCTATTTTTGGAATTGATGAATGGTTTGCATCTAGATGTGAACCCTTTGTATTTACTTTCATGGAGTCTTCTCTTTACTGTTGACTTAGAGACAGATACACCTACTTCACTGAGAGTGTTCTGGACTTCAGTTGATGTTGTGAACGGGTTCTTCTTCACCAAAGAAAGTATGCGGCGATCATCCACCACTGTTGTCATCCGTGGACGCCCAGGCCTTTTTGAGTTCCCAAGCTCACCAGTCAATTCCTTTTTTCTCAGAATGTACCCGACTGTTAATTTTGCTACTCCAAGCATGTCTGCTATCTCTCTGATGGATTTTTTCTTTTTTTTTCAGCCTCAGGATGTTCTGCTTCACCTCAATTGAGAGTTCCTTAGACCGCATGTTGTCTGGTCACAGCAACAGCTTCCAAATGCAAAACCACACACCTGTAATCAACCCCAGACCTTTTAACTACTTCATTGATTACAGGTTAACGAGGGAGATGCCTTCAGAGTTAATTGCAGCCCTTAGAGTCCCTTGTCCAATTACTTTTGGTCCCTTGAAAAAGAGGAGGCTATGCATTACAGAGCTATGATTCCTAAACCCTTTCTCCGATTTGGATGTGAAAACTCTCATATTGCAGCTGGGAGTGTGCACTTTCAGCCCATATTATATATATATATAATTGTATTTCTGAACATGTTTTTGTAAACAGCTAAAATAACAAAACTTGTGTCACTGTCCAAATATTTCTGGACCTAACTGTATTATAATTCACCCCATAGTTCACCATATATTATACTTGACTACATAGTCCTCCATATATTATAATGCACCCTCCATAGTCCTCCATGTATAAAGTTGCCCTCATAGCCCTCCAATTATTATAATGAATTTCCCATAATTCTCCATGTATTATAATTCACCCCATAGTTCTCCATATATTATACAGCACCACATAGTCCTCCATGTTTTATAACGTACCCCATAGTCCATGTATAAGGTAGCCTCTATAGTCCTCCATATACAGTGCCTACAAGTAGTCTTCAACCCCCTGCAGATTTAGCAGGTTTGATAAGATGCAAATAAGTTAGAGCCTGCAAACTTCAAACAAGAGCAGGATTTATTAACAGATGCATAAATCTTACAAACCAACAAGTTATGTTGCTCAGTTAAATTTTAATACATTTTCAACATAAAAGTGTGGGTCAATTATTATTCAACCCCTAGGTTTAATATTTTGTGGAATAACCCTTGTTTGCAATTACAGCTAATAATCGTCTTTTATAAGACCTGATCAGGCCGGCACAGGTCTCTGGAGTTATCTTGGCCCACTCCTCCATGCAGATCTTCTCCAAGTTATCTAGGTTCTTTGGGTGTCTCATGTGGACTTTAATCTTGAGCTCCTTCCACAAGTTTTCAATTGGGTTAAGGTCAGGAGACTGACTAGGCCACTGCAACACCTTGATTTTTTCCCTCTTGAACTAGGCCTTGGTTTTCTTGGCTGTGTGCTTTGGGTCGTTGTCTTGTTGGAAGATGAAATGACGACCCATCTTAAGATCCTTGATGGAGGAGCGGAGGTTCTTGGCCAAAATCTCCAGGTAGGCCGTGCTATCCATCTTCCCATGGATGCGGACCAGATGGCCAGGCCCCTTGGCTGAGAAACAGCCCCACAGCATGATGCTGCCACCACCATGCTTGACTGTAGGGATGGTATTCTTGGGGTCGTATGCAGTGCCATCCAGTCTCCAAACGTCACGTGTGTGGTTGGCACCAAAAATCTCGATCTTGGTCTCATCAGACCAGAGAACCTTGAACCAGTCTGTCTAAGAGTCCTCCAAGTGATCATGAGCAAACTGTAGACGAGCCTTGACATGATGCTTTGAAAGTAAAGGTACCTTACGGGCTCGTCTGGAACGGAGACCATTGCGGTGGAGTACGTTACTTATGGTATTGACTGAAACCAATGTCCCCACTGCCATGAGATCTTCCCGGAGCTCCTTCCTTGTTGTCCTTGGGTTAGACTTGTCTCTTCGGACAAGCCTGGCCTCGGCACGGGTGGAAACTTTCAAAGGCTGTCCAGGCCGTGGAAGGCTAACAGTAGTTCCATAAGCCTTCCACTTCCGGATGATGCTTCCAACAGTGGAGACAGGTAGGCCCAACTCCTTGGAAAGGGTTTTGTGCCCCTTGCCAGCCTTGTGACCCTCCACGATCTTGTCTCTGATGGCCTTGGAATGCTCCTTTGTCTTTCCCATGTTGACCATGTATGAGTGCTGTTCACAAGTTTGGGGAGGGTTTTAATTAGTCAGAAAAGGCTGGAAAAAGAGATAATTAATCCAAACATGTGAAGCTCATTGTTCTTTGTGCCTGAAATACTTCTTAATACTTTAGGGGAACCAAACAGAATTTTTGTGGTTTGAGGGGTTGAATAATAAATGACCCTCTGAATAAACTTTTCACAATTTAAAAAAAAAAATAAAAAAAAAGAAATAACA
Source organism: Anomaloglossus baeobatrachus (assembly GCF_048569485.1). Taxonomy (NCBI): domain Eukaryota; kingdom Metazoa; phylum Chordata; class Amphibia; order Anura; family Aromobatidae; genus Anomaloglossus; species Anomaloglossus baeobatrachus. Next base: position 85,953,689 of record NC_134358.1, read on the forward strand.
TTCTTTTTTGCTGCAGTGCATTTCACACTTCCAGGCTGATCTACAGTCCAAATGTCACAATGCCAAGTTAATTCCGAATGTGTAAACCTGCTAAATCTGCAGGGGGTTGAATACTACTTGTAGGCACTGTATTATAATGTAGCCCCTATAGTCCTATATGTATTATAATGCAGCCCTATAAACCTTCATATTGTATTATGCAGCCCCATACACCTCCATGCATAATGCACCCCTACAGTCCATGTATAAGGTGTCCTTCATGTTTATTATGCAGCCTCATAGATCTCCCTGTATTATGTATCCCCATAGACCTCCATGTATCATGCAACCAGCCCCCCCAGGGCTTCCATGTATCATGCAGCTAGCCCCCCCAGGGCTTCCATGTATCATGCAGCTAGCCCCCCCAGGGCTTCCATGTATCATGCAGCTAGCCCCCCCAGGGCTTCCATGTATCATGCAGCTAGCCCCCCAGGACCTCCATGTATCATGCAACCAGCCCCCCCAGGACCTCCATTTGTCATGCAGCCAGCCCCCCCATGGGCCTCCTTGTGCCATGCAGCCAGACCCCAGGGCCTCCATGAGTCATGGAGTCAGCCCCCCCATTCCCCCCACCCACCAAGGCCTTAAGGGTCCTGCAGCCAGCTTCCCCGTGTACTCACTGATTTATAAAAAAATAAAAAAACAAGTACTCACCTCTCTTCTCCTTCCACCGCTGCTCTGTCCTCACCTCTACTTGTTTCACTGCTGCTTGTCTTCACTTCTGTCCTCGTTCCCCCACTGCTCCGGTTGGCGTCCTCCTGCGCTCTGTGCTCTCCCCACACACAGCAGTCGCACAGGAGTGACGTCACCGCGCAGGCACGGGGGAAGAATAATGATGCATAGAGCGGCGCCGGCCGCTCTATGCAGTATCATAGTAGTGTGCGATGACGGGGGCCCGCTGCCGCTGACACCAGGCAAGGGGGCCCAGTGTCAGCGGTGGCGAGCGGGTCATATAGCGGCCGCGTGGTCTGTGGCAGAACAGCGCAGCACCTCTCACAGAAAGGAGCTGGCTGCTGATCTGCCGGGCGGCCACGGGTCCCTAACCTCCTGGGCCAGATCGCAATGGCGATCTCTGCGACCGTGGCAGTTACGCCCCTGAATCAGCAGTAGATTATCATTACAGGACTACTTGGTGTGCTGCAGGTAGTCCAGCATATTCATGAGCTCTGTATAACTGCTAGATCTGCAGCAGAGAAAACACGGATTTTATCAATATGACAGCAAACAGCTCAGTAAGTGACATCGCTGGAATCAGGTTCTCTGTCTCCACATTATGCTGCTCTCTGATGGGGGAGCAAAGACCTGCTGACGGATTCGCTTTAAAACCATGTGGTGTATAGGTCACATGTGATAATCCAGAGTTTATTCCAGAAATTATAGAGCCAATAGCAAAGCATAGAATGAAAATTCCCCTCATGTACTTTAAAACAAACAGAAAATTCTGACCCATTTAGTCAAGTCAATAATTGGGGAATGCACATTTGTAGCAAAGCTCATTCGTGATTACTGCTTTGTCCACACAACGTACAACAAAACGCTTTTTTGCAATGATTCTTAAACCAGATTAAAGTTCATCATAATTGGCAGCGCATCGTCCGGTGTAACGCGGCGACGGGCGCAGATAACACGCTGCTTTTATTTATTTATGTTTTATTCACTTATATAGTGCCATTAATTCCTTAGTACTTAACAGACATCATCATCACTGTCCCCATTGGGACTCACAATCTACATTCCCTATCAGTATGGGAGTGTGGGAAGAAACCGGAGAACCCGGAGGAAACCCGCACAAACACGGGGAGAACATACAAACTCCTTGGAGATGTTGTCCTTGGTGGGATTTGAACCCAGGACCCCAGCGCTGCAGGACTGCAGTGCTAACCACTGAGCCACTCTGCTGCACGATATATTTTAATTAACCTTCTGGATCAGCTCGTCTAAGGGGGTTAGTTATTTGCACCGCTTAAATTTACACACAGAACTGCAAATCCTTTGCTTTTCTTCAGATTTGACGAACTAAGTGCATAATTAAAGGGAATTTGTCATCAGTTTTTGCGTACCCACCTAAGAGCAGCATGTTGTAGAAACAGAGACTCTGATTCCAGTAATGTATCTCTTACTGGGCAGCTTTCTGTATTTTTGATTAAAATCGCTGATTTATTTGTGGAAGATCTACCAGTTCCCTGAATGTTGAGGTCTGTAATAACCCCGCTCCCACTGCTGACTGGCAGCTTTCTGTGTACACTGTGAAAGCTGCCAATCAGTGGTGGGGGCGGGGTTATAAAGAGCTCATGAATATGGAGGACTACATGGCAGCAGATTTACTAGTCCTCTTATGATGAGCTCCTGTTGTTAAAACAGTGATTTTATCAAAACTACACCAAGCAGCCCAGTAAGGCCGGGGCCAAATGGGGACTAATGCGATCCTTGCATGAGAGTCGGCTCTCACTGGCAGTACAGCAGGAGCCAAGTGTCATGGGAGTGTCACTGCGACTGAGGTCCGATCATGCAATCGGACCTCAGCTGCGGGGGCGGGCCGGCACTGAGGAGGGGAGGCAGGGATTTATCTCCCTCTCTCCTCCGTTGCCGGCTATTGCTATTCTCGCCCTGCACTCGTATTACACTGGTGTACCGTGAGTACAGTGCGATCTTTCCCTCGCCCCATAGACTTGAATGGGTGCGAGAGAAAGAGTCTCACATTAAAATCGCAGCATGCTGCAATTGTTTTCTCGGTCCGATTGGGGCCGAGAAAATAATCGCTCATGGGTGCTAGCACACAGGCTAATATTGGTCCGAGTGGAATGCGATGCTTTATCGCATTCCACTCGGTCCGATTTTCATGCCGTGTGTCTTAGGCCTAAGTGACACATCGCTGGAATCAGGGTCTCTGTTTCTACATGCTGCTCTCAGATTAGATGTGAAAAACGTGATGACAGATTCCTTTTAACTGCTTGTGATTGCTGAGGGTTGAAAAGTGCAACCATGGTCCTGCGTTACACCTATATGTTATAGTTTTTGAGGTTTTGGAACTAAAATCTCCCAGCATGCCCCGATGTCTCAGTATATGCATAGATTTTGCTCTAGTGATTTGCATCTTTTTGAGGTGTAGTATTGACATGAGACATTGTAATCTGAAAACAAACTCATTTATTGCATCATAAGAGCTTAGTTGGATTCTGTTTATATTGTTTGTGTGTAGAAACCTCTCCGATCAACGCTCATATCATGTCCATAGGACTGCATTGTCCAATGGAAGCCAAATCGGTGTACTTCTCACCTCGGACTGGTCATTATATACCAGTAGTTGGCAAAGAAGTTCTGGAATAGTAAAGTAGACTATTCTATTTTGTGGGGCACCGTAAAAAATAAAAAGCAGATTGGGTGCCGGGCGTGTTACACAGCCAACATCTAAGAGCAACTGAGGTAATCGGATCAGTTTAACCTCTTAAAAGACACCGTAGCATGTAAAGGCTTTGAAATATTGTCCGGCACTTCTTCTGTCGGCCATCGCCTCTCACTTCCGTGACTCAATCACAAGGTGGTGATCAATTGCCACGGCTCATGGAGGCCTACTGATGGCTCATGTGAAACCATGGCTAGATGTCACAGAAGAGCCTAAATTTACAGTACCCTAAGTACTATAGTATTATACAGTAATATATATATATATATATATATATATATATATATATATATATATATATATATATATTAGTGTATTAAGTAGGCGATAAAGTGATCGCAGATTCAAGTCCCCTTAGGGAAAGTGTTAAAACTAGCAAAAAGTTTATAACACCCCTGTAAAAAAAATAAATAAAAAAAATAAAAAAAAAGTGATTGGTATTTTCATGGCCTAACCTGATAAAAAATTATTGATCGCCATTAACGCCCCCCTCTCCAAAAATACAATAAAAAGCATACATTGTATGTACTCCAAAATGGTATAATTAAAAACTGTAGTTAAAGGGTCTAAGAAATGATGACATGAACTAAAAATGTATTTTAAACAATTCAAATATGAAAAAAAAATACAACAATAATAAAATAATTTGGTATTGCCATAATCACATGTGGAAGAAGGGGAGGCAAAATGAAAGTGCAATAATGAAAAATAAGTAGGTCCTTAAGGAGTTAACAATGGATTCTGCAGGTGATCATGCTTGTGGGGAGGTGCCTAACAGTGTCAAGAATCACCCATAGGCTATAATAATATCTGTTTAAAGGGAACCTGTTATCAGGTTTTTTCTCTATAGTCTATGACCACCACCAGTAAGCCCTTTTTTTCTATACAACATTCCAGAATACTGTATATAAAAGCCTAGGCCGATCTGTAATTCATAAAAAAACAGCTCTTATAACACTCACCTGTAGGATGGTCTGGTCCGATGGGTGTTGCTAGTATCGATCCGGCACCTCCTTTCTTCTTGCGATCGCCGTCCTAATTCCCAGCTCTGCGTAGATGACACGTTCTATGTCATCCACAAAGAGGCCTCCATTGCGCTCCTGCGCAGGCGCACTTCTCTCTGCCATGCTGAGTGCAGATCTGATTATTTTAGCGCACATGCGCTGGAGTTCTTTGACCTTTCCCAGCACCTGAACATTACAGTACTTTGCCCTCAGCAGGGCAGAGAGAAGTGTGCATGCGCAGGAGTGCAATGGCGGCCTCCGTGTGGATGACGTAAGATGCGTCATTCACATGGGCCTGGGACGGAGGACGGCGATCTTTAGAAGGTAGGAAGTAAGAAGTCATGAAAAGCTCTTAGATGGATACCAATGTAGTCTAAGGGTAACAGATGTCAATACTGGGCATTAATTATGGCTTCCAAACTTTTTCAACTTTTTCATTAAACAGGGACAAAAAAACCCTTTAACCTCTTACCAGTTAGAGATGACGAGCTTGTTGACCCTTTCCCAAAGCAATCTGTAGAAGTGTGACTGTGGCTCTGGATTATAAAGTAGCCTGTAATAAGAATCAATGCAAGATAAATAATGCAATGTAAAGTATTTATAAAATTACTTTTCCAGGCTTATAATAATAATGACCATTACCTAGGATAGGTACTCAATATCACATTGGTGGGTGTCTGACAACTGGTACCCCGTCAATCAGCTATTTGCAGTTCTGGTGGTGGCAGGATGTACACAGTGTACCGAGCCAGAACGCCACAGTGCCGTACACTGTGTAATGGCCATTCTGTGGTACTGCAATGCAGATTGTGTAAGTGAATAGCAGCTGAGCTGCAGTACCCAGTTATGATCGCTGAGGGCTAGGGCTGTAGGTGTTAGTCACCCACCAATCTTATACTGATTAGCTATTCTAAGGTCATTATTATCATTAGTCTGAAATGCCCCCTTAATTTTTCATGTAGCCTGCACCTTTTTATAAAAATTGTAAATTGTGTTTAAAGGTTGTGACAGTGCACTCACTGAATGTGATGGGGTTACTCACTTTGCTTGCGATGCGAGGTAGCACACAGGAAACACAATTTATTTAAAAAGTCTGGCAGGTTCATGAGCATCCTATAAGCCTCTCCAGGAATATAACATACAAAGCCTATTCCAGCTTAAAGGCACATACACACAGTATTATAGTCCATTACCTTACAGGTATGCCCGCACAGGTTCAGATACCTTCCTCAAGTATCCCAGTGGAGCTATCAGCTGCCATTCACTGACTCCAGCAAGTATTCACCCATGGGTTTCAAGTCCGTTTACCTTTAGGAGGTTTGGTCCTTCCATACACTGACTCCTGTCAGTGCACACACTCTCACTCTGGCCAGTGCACCACTCCTCCATCAGGAAGTGTGGCAACTTCTTCACGCAGACTGATTTGTCCCAAACAAACAGTCTCATTAAAACATATGAGACACACCCTTTGATAGAGGTATGTGGATAGCCAGAACCACCCATCTACCCAGCTATTCGTAAACCTGGCCCCTGAACTCCTTAACAAAGCTCACAGTACTATGGTACCAGAGTAGACATTCCAGGTTTAGATGCCAGGGGACTCTGTGATACATACCGGCCATCTCCCAAGGTGAACATACCCTTACACATCCCTAAAATTGCTACTACATTGGGCATTTTACTACTAATCCGGCAAATACAGGATTCTGGATTGGTTGCTCATAAAAAGTTCTACAGTATAAAACTTTTAAGCAGTTTATTATATTTTTCCAGCACAGATTTAGCATTGCCTTCGGAGAATATTACCACATTTTGCATTACTAAGTAATTTTCATTACCATTCCCTGCACCGACAGCTGATTGACATCAATTAGTGTCTGCATCAGCTCATCGGCGCTATGCTAGTAATCTGTGCCGTCCTCTTCCCTACACCTCTCATATTGATTTATCTTCTTATCAGGACGGCAGTCACTCTGTTATCCTATCTATCCTGTTCAAATGTCACTGCTTATACTCCGAGAAACTGTATAACCAAGGTACACCCCTGGCACTAAGAGTGTCACAGGCTTCCAATTAATGGAGTAAGTGGAGGATTTCGAGCATGTCGCCGCTCTGCATGCTTTATAAATTCATTTTTATAACGACAATTAATGTCATCCCTAAGTTAATGATGTGCGATATTTTATAACCATCTGCTCGCTATGTTTACTCCGTCAGTGAAAATAAACAGCGCAATTTAAAATAAAGTTTCCTGGGTATGTATGAGCTGATTATAAAACCTGTGATATACAGCTATGTTCTATTCCCCTAGTATACATTGCTGCCGTATTTAATTTACAATGTACCAAAGGTTCTCCACTATGAATAATTTCTATCCCCGATAAAATAGCCGTTCTGTAGCTTAATGCCTTAGAACTCCGTATTGTTCTTCTGTTATTCCTCCTTGCACAATTGCGGTTTCTTTGTTCTTTCTTCACACTTGGATTTTTTTTTTGCTGTTTTCCTGTACGTTATAAGATAAAATGAATGGTGTCATTGAAAAATACAGCTGTGACGGTGGTTTCTCTTCATATAGAGACCTGTGACAGGGTCAGGGCCTGAGTCTCATTCTCACACTCTTAATATTAAATGTGTTTCTTTCCGTTGGTGTATGAAGGGTTAATGTTAGTTTTGTTGTCAGCAGCTTTCCAGCAGTCCATGTCAGGAGTAACTGCTTAGTTGCCATGTCCCTCAACTTTATATAGTGGCGCATCCATTGCTGTTCATTCATTCTACTCTGGTGAAAGGAGCTGATAGGGTACTGACCTGTGCCCTTCTGTCTGCTGTCTTGTAGTCTGAATGCAGCCATGGAGTTTGTATTGTATCCTTTTCCCTCGTGTGTCTACCTTTCCCTTGTGTTGTATTAGTGCAGAGATGGGTCTAGTAATAGTCACCTGCCAGCTCACTAGCCAGGGTAACTGCAGGGCTTTCCTAGGGTTTCAGGTATCCTGCTCAGCGACAGTTGCAGAACCTGTATAGGGCTGTCTAGGAGTACAGGGTACAGCTGCAGGTGAGTACACGAGGTGTCCCATCTTCCCCCTCCCTAGCGCCAGGGTCCACCTTTGTTATAGTGTCCTCGGTGTTCCCCCTTTTGGTTGCAGTGTTTTTTGTAGTGCGCCACACAATCGTAGGTCTGTATGCAGCGGTCACGATGTGCACATGGGCTTATCCTATTCTATGCGTGACAACAACTCACCCTGCAAAACACAAGCCATCAGAAAAATAAAAAAAGTTGTGGACCTAAGAATAAAAAGAAGGAAAAAAACTAAAGCACGAAAATGAAAAATCGCCATATCCTAAAAGTGTTAAAGGTGGAAAAAGTTCTGAAATTATTCTTCTCGCTACGATTTCTTTTTTTTTTTTTACAAAAACCTGGCATTTAACTATGGTCAGATATAGTAAAATCAGGCCATGTGGCATGGCGAGACAAGGGTGCCAGCCAGTTATGGGGTTGAATAATCGCTTATTGACAGCTAAAGAAGCCAAAAGAAAAAAAAACCATACACCTACATCCCAAAAGGACTGCGCAAGTCAGATGTGAGAGCTGTGTCTACGAACGCTCATAAGACATTGGCTGACATGTGACATAATAATCGTCAGCCACTGATCAGCTTGAAAGGCTGCAGCTAATGAGCAGAATGGTAAAGGCTGCAGACGATCAACAGTCACGGATTAACTACAGCAGTCACATGACCATCAGGAGACACATCGCTGACACTGGAAGAGTGTTGATGGCCCAGGAAGTAAGTCTATTATTTTTTATTTTATTAAATGGTGGTTGTCTAGTAGTGGACAACCCTTTTAAAATGCCTCCTAAGTAGAGATGAGTGGACCTGTGTGTGTTTGGGCTCGGCCGAACTAGTTAAAATTTAGTTTCGGGACCCAGACCTGACCTAAATTTGTTCCCCGAAGCCCATATAAGTCGAACTACCGGGCTCGACTTGAGTAACTAGTATATTGGAAGTCAATGATTGGGCAGTTCGGTTCTCCGCCCACATACAGCCAGCCATATACTGAGCATTTCCGGGGAAGAGCTCATCCCACCCACCCTAGGTATCCTTAGGGTCTAGCACTAGGGATACCTAGGGTCAGGTATCTGGCTCGGCGCATAATATTTTCAGAAGGTATTAAAGAATCTTCTCAATCAATGATTTTGTGAGTGCCGGGATTTTTTTTTCTTCTCATATTATTGTTTCCACATGCACTATAACCTCCACGGATAGAGTGCCGATCACTTGCACATTTTCGACTATCTGGAGCCTGACCTGATGCTAGTGTCCCAAGCTGGAAGACAGGTGCGAGCCACACATCATGGGCCAGCAAGCCACATGTGGTTCCTAAGCCTCAGATTGGAGACCCCTGATATACAAACTTTCTAGTTTACTAGATACAATTTAAAGCTGGAGAACTTTGCTTAGATGCCTATATGCCATATGGAGACATTTGGATGGGGACCAGACTTCATCTGTCTCAGTGAATTGACAGCCATTGGACCGCAACGTGTGTGAATGTCTTTCAAATGACGAAAGGCTCTCAGTCAAGCTGTAGCATTCCTGGCATTCTCCTAAAACAACCGCACTAACAGCGCGCGATCCGGCAAAGAGACAGGCATTTTGCTGACTGAATTGGAAGGCGCGCTCACTGTACAGCGCCACTTTTTCACCGGCTGGGGAATTTTGGTATATTATTTTTTTTAAGATGTCTTCTTTCCCCATGCCTTGAATAGCATAAATACTAATTATCAGCCAATTCTGTCCACTGGGTCAGTCTTCACACGGCTCCAAACACCTAAGGTTATTTTATGGCCACCTTGTACTTGGGTGAAATTACAACCCCTTGAATTTCACATTACAATTTTATATTCTTTCTAAAAGAACAAGCAATCATTGTATAGTAGAAAAGAATTTGTCAATGCAGCTGACACAGCAAGGCTACGTTCCCACAATCCGTATTTGTAGCGTTTGTGATGCTGCAGAATTTCTGCACCTTGTTTACTTGTGCTTTTGGGTTTTTTTTTCTTTCATTATTGTGTTTAGACTCTGCAAATTTTGTATCTGTTTGGTGTCCCATGCTTTAAATAAACTGTTTTGTTTTTTAAACTACCTGGTGTTAACCTGGTACTATCATCCCACAGTAAAACACTTCCAGAGGTGGGTGTGTTGAAGCCAAGCTGGCAGGCAGTAGTTGCCGTAGTTTCAGGGGTTACCAGGCCGCAGCGCGGCCGGCGGTTAACTACATGCCTCCACAGTCTGAGCTCCAATGAAAAGGGGGTATTCGTGTCTTCCATTCAGTACATCACACTCTTTCCGACACAGGAATTGACACTCAAGGGAGTTCTTCTTTGCAACTTTAACTTTTTGGTTATCAGGGTACTTAGCCCTCCCATCCAACACCAACACAACATTCTTTATTATCAACAGACTGGGTAACCAGGGCACCGGATTTGGTCCAACAGGAGTTCCCCACAACTTTCAGGTTCATAGATACCACAGTCTCGGCAAACAGGGCACCAACATTGGTCCCACAGGGGTTCTCTACAGTTACAGCATTTTCAGTTACACAGTCTAATTTTCTAGCCGGCCGCTTCCCGGGCACCTGTATACCTTTGGGCATCACTAGGCCCCTCATCCCCCTGACCTGACAGACCTCACAATAGCACTGGCCAAGTCATTACAGCTCCTAAGCCCTTCTGTTATGATTCAGGGACCGAGGAGGATCAAAAAAATGCGGAATCCCAAAAGGTACCAGAGTGGCTGGAACCTTAACGAACTGCAGACCTAATCCTGACACACAACTAGAAGTAGCCGTAGGGCGTGCCTACGATGATCTGGACGCCTCGACAAAGGCAGAGAATTAAATAATCTCACAGATAGAGATATAAGAAAGCTAATCTGCCTCGGAGCAGTCCCCAAAGATAGATAGCCTCCCACATGTAAAAGCTACGGTGATATAGAAAAACACAATACAAAGCTAGAAAAGATAGATTTCAGCAAAGGCTAGGCCCAAACTATCTTTATAGGAAAGGATAGGAAAGGCAACTGTCTGCAGCCATAAAAACCCTATGTAATACTATTGTATGTTTTGAGGATTTCGATAGCGTTAGGGCAATGACAGCCAGAGACGAGTTTGTGGTACAAGATGTTTATGATATGTAACCACGGTAGATACACAACGGAAATACACAGTATAACAAACACATGAAAATACCTTTCCAAAACGGAGCGAAGGGGATTCCCGGGGCCACGCACCGGACTCCCCCAGGGAGACCACCAGAGCGAACCCCTATACAGGGACTGTCCGGCAATCAACCCCGGAAGGCCTAAATGCGCCGCAGCCGGGACACAAGGGGCAAGCGGTAAAGTCCAGAAGTGTCCGTACGGGATGAAAGTCCAGAATGGTTACGAACCGGAAGAAACCGGGCAGACGTGCTGACCAAAGACGGCAGACGGAGTCCGGGCACACTTTGAAGAAACCGGGTGTGGTCCAGAGTCGGTTGGTAGATTTTCAGGAGGATCCAAAGGTAATCAAGTAGCAGCAGCAGTAAAGCAGGAGCACACAGCAAGCAGTATACTCAGGCACTGGACTAGGCTTAGAGGCGGCCTTTTAAGCAGCTGGACAGGAAGTAGGGCAACAGAACATAAAACTCCATGTTAACCGAGGGCAAGCTCTTTCAAAAGAGGACTGGAAAACCCGGAAACCTGACATTACTCCCCCCCCCAGAAACGGCCTCAGGACGGGTCAGGGCCCGGCTTGTCCGGGTACCGTCGATGAAACTGAGCGATCTTCCGGGGTGCTCGAATGTTACCCACCGGTTCCCAGGAATCGTCCTCGGGGGCGTACCCCTGCCAACGTACCAGATACTGAAGCCGACGACGATGGAGCCGGGAGTCAATAATGTCCTCAACCACGAACTGCTCCTCGCCGTCGACCATCACAGGCGGAGGAGGAGGCACGACACGACCATGAAACGTATTGGGAGAGACGGATTTGAGGAGAGAAACATGAAAGACCGGGTGTACCTTTAGATGGTGCGGTAACCGCAGCCGACAGGCCACAGGGCTCACGATCCCGGTGATCTTGAACGGACCGATGAATTTTTGTCCCAGCTTCTGCGAAGGGACACCCAATCTCAGGTTCTTGGTGGATAACCATACAGAGTCCCCTACCTTATACATGGGTGCCGGTTTCCGGTGAGCGTCTGCCGACCTCTTGTAACGCTCCTGAGCTGTAGCCACAGTGTCCTTCAGAACCTCCAGATTTTGTCGTAGCTCTGTCAATCTGTCCTCCACCGCAGGCACTGAGACCGCAACCGGTGACCTAGGCAAAATAGTCGGATGGTAACCCAAGTTAGCAAAGAAGGGCGTTACCTTAGTGGAGCTGCTCTGAGTGTTGTTATATGAGAACTCCGCCAACGGAAGCATCTTCAACCAATCGTCCTGCAGATGGCTGACATAACAGCGAAGGTATTGTTCCAGGGTTTGATTGGTCCGTTCGGTTTGCCCATTTGTCTGAGGATGGTATGCAGAAGACAAACAGACATCAATCTGGAGTGCCGTACAAAACCCCTTCCAGAACCTAGACGTGAACTGCACGCCCCGGTCAGAGATGATCTCGTCTGGTACCCCATGCAATCGGAATACGTTCTGGATAACCAGATCCACTGTCTCTGCGGCTGAGGGAAGACCGGCACACGGAATAAAGTGAGCAGCTTTAGTCAACCGATCCACCACCACTAAAATGGTATTGTGACCGTCTGAGACGGGCAACTCCACAATAAAATCCATTGAGATAGACCCCCAAGGGCGAGATGGCACGGGTAACGGTTGGAGGAGTCCTGTAGGAGCCACACGAGGGACCTTGCACCGGGCACAAACCACACATGAGTGGACATAGTCCTTTACGTCCTTTAAACAGGTAGGCCACCAGAAAAAACGGTTCAGAAATTCCTGCGTCTTCTGTACCCCCCTATGACCAGCCAACACGGAGTCATGGACCAACTTGAGAACCCGAAGTCTTACGGCCTCCGGGACATAAATGCGTCGCTCTCTCAACCACACACCATTCCGAAGAACAAGAGTTACATCATTCGGGGGGGCAGCAAGAAATACGTCACCATCATAGGCCAGCTTGATGTCCTTCCACAAGTCCTGGTCCTGGATTACTCCAACGAAATTGGCATCCGATAACACGGTCTGAGACGGGGTTCCAGGCACGGAGTCCACGGCGTGGATTCGGGACAAGGCATCGGCTTTCCCATTACGTGAACCTGGACGGTATGTAACGACAAAATTGAACTGGTTAAGGAATAGGCTCCAACGGGCTTGCCGTGGAGACAGGCACCTGGCAGACTTAAGAAATTCTAGGTTACGATGATCTGTGAGTACTATCACTTGCTGCGCGGCTCCCTGTAAGTGGTGTCTCCATTCCTTGAAAGCGGAAATAATCGCTAACAATTCTTTGTCCGCAATGTCATAGTTCCTTTCTGCAGGGGACAACCGGCGGGAAAAGAAAGCACACGGATGTAAGAGACTCTTGTCCCCAGTCCTTTGAGAAAGGATGGCCCCTAATGCGTAGTCGGAAGCGTCGACTTCCACGATAAAGGGAAGTGCGGGATTCGGATGTACCAATATAGGCGCTGAGGTAAAACAAACCTTGAGACGATGGAAGGCTTCCTGGGCCTGGGCGGACCACACAAACTTCTGTCCTTTCTTGGTTAACAGAGTGATGGGACGAACGATCTCTGAAAAATTACGGATAAAACGTCGGTAAAAGTTGGCAAAACCGACAAAGCGTTGTACCTCTTTGATGTTTCCCGGTTCCGGCCAGTCTAGAATTGCTTGAATTTTGCCAGACTCCATGTTCAGTCCCTGAGGAGAGATGACATAACCTAAGAATTGTATCTGTGAGCAATGGAATTCGCATTTCTCCAGTTTGATGTACAGGTGGTTTTCCCTCAGCCGGGTAAGTGCGGTCTTGACGTGCTCCTGGTGTTCCTGTAGGGAATCAGAAAAGATTAGGATATCGTCCAGATAAATCACCATGAATTGGTCCATGATATCCCTAAAAATATCGTTAACTAGATGTTGGAAAGCCGCGGGAGCGTTACAAAGTCCAAAAGGCATCACTAGGTACTCAAAATGTCCATACCGACATCGGAACGCGGTCTTCCACTCGTCTCCGGGACGTATGCGGAGTAGATTGTATGCCCCACGGAGGTCCAATTTGGTGAATATTTTTGCCTGTTGGACCCTCTCCAATAGCTCAGGAATCAATGGTAACGGATACCGGTTCCGGATGGTTATTTTATTCAGTTCCCGGTAGTCAATACAGGGTCTTAGAGTCCCCTCTTTCTTTTTCACAAAAAGATGGGTGCCCCTGCTGGTGAGGTAGACGGACGAATAAATCCCTTAGCTAGACTTTCATCAATGTAGTTTTTTAGTGCTTCTAGCTCAGGTGCCGCCAACGGGTAGACATGACCAAACGGGATCTCCGCCCCTGGGAGTAAGTCTATGGGGCAATCATACGGTCTATGCGGGGGAAGCCGATCGGCTTTTCTTTTGTCGCATATGTCCGCAAAGTCGTTATACACCGGGAGTAGAACAGGTACCTGTACAGTGCCCTCCGCATTCGGTGTTACTGGAACCGGAACAGTTGGACTTATGGTCGGAATACTCTGCGGTGGGAAGGATATTTCCTTAGTTTCCCAATCGATGACCGGATTTGTAGACCGTAGCCACGGAATACCTAAAATAATCGGAAAATGAGGAGAGGAAATTAGCATGAAAACAAGGGTCTCCTGCTGACCTGGCTTCATGACGCATTCTAGCGGTACGGTTTCCCGATCAACTGGTCCAGAGATTAACGGAGATCCGTCTACCGTCTCCATGGTAACCGGTGAAGCTCTTTGCTGAGTCCGGATACCGTGTTTCCTGGCAAAAGAGGAGTCCATGAAATTTCCCCCTGCCCCAGAATCTATCATTGCAGAGGTAGGTATTAGCTGTCCCTCCCACCGGATCTGAATGGGGAGCGAGCAATGGGTATATTTCCCTTCCGAGTCCTTCGGTGAGGTTGACATTACAGTCAAGGGAAATACCGCATCCAAGTGTCCACTTGCCTCAGAGATATCGGACTCTGCGTCCGTGTTGTCACACTCTGCCATGGCTGCCAATACCTTATTTGGGCGATTCGGACGTTTCGGGCAGTCGATCAAGAAATGGTCCGATTGACCGCAATAGAAACACAAACGCTCACGGAGCCGGTGTTCGCGACGTTCATTGGTCTCTCGCTTTTGCAGAGAGTCCACTTGCATAGGAACGTCCTCGGCCTCCCGTGGCGTCCTGAGAGCGGGTTCTCTGGAAGGAAATGCAAAGTTGTTTACACGGTTTACAGCTGCCCATTTTTCCTGTCTACGTTCCGTCAAGCGGGTATCAATACGCACACAGTGCTGGAGAAACAGTTCAAAATCCCCTGGAGATTCAGAACGAGCTAACTCGTCCTTGATGGTACCGGACAACCCCTTTCTGAAAACAGACAATAATGCATTGTTTCCCCAGTCGGTGTCTACCACTAGCCTCTTAAATTCAGTGGCGTATTCAACGACAGAACGCTTTCCCTGACGTAAGGAAAGGAGAGCCGATTCAGCGGTAGCACGGCGATTCGGATCATCAAACATCTGCGCCATTGCGGTCAGAAAATCATCTAGGTGATTTAAACGGATGTCCCGGTTCTCTATCATAGGATTAGCCCAAGCCAGTGCTCGTGAGGTTAATAACATAATTATACATAACACTTTGGACCGGTCAGAACGGTAATAATCGGCATGTACATCAAAAAACAGTATACATTGGTTCACAAATCCACGAAACTGACTACGGTCACCATTGAAACGGAATGGGGGTAACCTAGGCATACCGGCAGCTGATACGGACGTAGTGGGGCCGGCTTCCTGAGCCTCCACTCTGACTTGCAAGTCCTGTATAGCCGGACCCAGTACCTGGTGATCATGGCCCAGCTGTGCCTCCACATCTCTAAGTTTAGTCTGCACCACCTCCATCTCCTGCTGCAAGGAGTTAATCATAGAAAAGAGCTGATCTACTCCTCGTGTCTCAGTCATTGCCCCAGCGAAATCCTCTTATGGCCTGAGTATAATGTAATACTATTGTATGTTTTGAGGATTTCGATAGCGTTAGGGCAATGACAGCCAGAGACGAGTTTGTGGTACAAGATGTTTATGATATGTAACCACGGTAGATACACAACGGAAATACACAGTATAACAAACACATGAAAATACCTTTCCAAAACGGAGCGAAGGGGATTCCCGGGGCCACGCACCGGACTCCCCCAGGGAGACCACCAGAGCGAACCCCTATACAGGGACTGTCCGGCAATCAACCCCGGAAGGCCTAAATGCGCCGCAGCCGGGACACAAGGGGCAAGCGGTAAAGTCCAGAAGTGTCCGTACGGGATGAAAGTCCAGAATGGTTACGAACCGGAAGAAACCGGGCAGACGTGCTGACCAAAGACGGCAGACGGAGTCCGGGCACAGTTTGAAGAAACCGGGTGTGGTCCAGAGTCGGTTGGTAGATTTTCAGGAGGATCCAAAGGTAATCAAGTAGCAGCAGCAGTAAAGCAGGAGCACACAGCAAGCAGTATACTCAGGCACTGGACTAGGCTTAGAGGCGGCCTTTTAAGCAGCTGGACAGGAAGTAGGGCAACAGAACATAAAACTCCATGTTAACCGAGGGCAAGCTCTTTCAAAAGAGGACTGGAAAACCCGGAAACCTGACACCCTAATATATACCAGCACTTCTGATATGGAAAAATCCTGAGGTCACACAACCTCTCCCCCACTGTATCAGCACTCTGATGTTACTGGGATCCAAAAACACTAATACAGATGAGGGACTGAATTAATATCAAGCATGAAAAACACAATACGTTGCAGAATCATGGAGCTAAGTATACAGACACTCCCAGCAGGGAATGATCCCATTCCACAAAGAACACCACACAGACAAAATAGGAATCAAGCATTAGTATTAAAGCAGAAAAAAACAACAAGAAAGTGGGAAAACAAACAGCGGAACTACAAAGACCACTTATGTGAGAGGAGTTCTGGTAGTGAGCAGAGCTGGTTACAGAATGTCCTTAAAACACAGGATAGAATGACCACCGGCAAGTAACAAGAGAAAACTACTCAGTTAAATAGCCCAATCTGACCCTAATTGCCAGTTCTCCACAGGTGTGTGGCTTTTATTCCACGCATCAACTGCACCGCCAGCACTGACCACAATGGGGAGCCCCAAACTGGGAAACGTATTTACAACACCCTTCTATCCCACCCACAGGGACCTGCATGTTGCCTGGAAAGGACTTAGTGTTTTCTTCGTTGGCTTTGCTCCGGCCGGGACCAGACGTACCCTTTTCCAGAGGGTGCAACCGACCGTCAGTCACCAGGGGAATTCTTTGAGTATCCGCAGCAGGGGAACGGTCGTCTTCCCAACTGGCCAGACGATACCCACAGCAGGGGACAAGGTTCAGACAGTCCTTCAGCAACAGGATCCCTCGTTCTGCCGGTCCAGGATTGGCCCTTAGGACCCACTAATTCTCTGAGGTCAGGCCTCTCACACATGTGTCTACGTTCACGACTCAGGGACTCTCCTCCTAATTCTCTCCTGCAACTATCTTTTGTCCCTCCTGTGCTCCTCCCCCCTCTCCCCTCCCTAAGTCAGATTTGAGCAGATCAAACACTTCCCACAGCGCCCACAATGCTGCGCATGACTCAAACACCAGTACAGTGCGATATTTACCAGGGTGATTTTCATGTAATTTTCCGAACCCGAGCCTTGAGACTGATGTCCGCTCAACTCTGTTAAGGACTTCTCTCCAAATTACACTTTACCACTTATGTACATGATCCTATTCTAGCTCTTATTCTCCCCAACCTCAACATCACTTCGCTTCTCCCTACCCAACCAATCTCTTGAACCTATCATTTACTTTTGGTTTTTCTCTTTTGCTTACAAACATACAATACTCACACATCAGGAACTTGAGAAAGTCATCTTTCAACCTAACATTCCACTTCTCCAGTTTGCCTCCTAACGCATTGAACATCATGTACACAGTGAACTTTTTTCACACTTCTCATTCAACTCGTTCCTTGATAACCTACAATCAGGGTCAGCGTTAGGGGGATGGCAGCAAACTAGTGTAATGCCTGCCTGGATCAACAGACTCAGATGAGATGTAATGGACAGGCTAGAGGGAAGCCACTCACCAAGCAGGACCCCCAGAACCCTGAAACCCTTTAACCCCTATACAGGGATTTGGAATTACACAGGGCCCTGGAGATCACTACCTGTGGAAGGCTGCAGTTCGAGGAGAGTAGTCGTGAGCCAGAGTCAAACCAGGAATAGCAGAACAGGGCAGAATCAGCAGGCAAGGACGTAATCCGAAAACGTAGCAAAGGTCAAATCTGGAACGGGCAGCGAAGTACAAAAACAGCAGGCAGAAGAGTAGTCAGAAAACACGCAGAAGTCAGCACACAGGAATCACAAAACAGAATAGCGCGGATCAGGAGCCAGGAAATCAGAACTATCTCTGGCAGAGGTCAGCAGATAGGAGGGCAACTAAGAAGGGTGTGGTGTCTTCCCATTGGCTGTAGCTGAACGCTTACAACTTCAGCTGGAAGACACACGCCACCCACAGTCAGCCAGTGGTACTGCAGATCCCAAGATAATCCAGCCCAGTGGATGATCGGAGCCTGCGCCCACCGGTGGCGCTGGCATCGACTCCTCTCCCATCACCAGCACCATCCACGTCAGGAACATGGCGTCGCCTGGCGATCGGAGCAGAAGTCGCTGGAGCAGACTCCGGTGGTTACGTAACAACTAGGCAATTATCCAGGGTGCCCACTCCCTTGGGGACAGCAGGAGCTGCACTGACAATAGCATTAAAACAATAAAAAAATACACATATTTGTATTGCTGCGTAAAGTAAACTAATCTCATTGGTAAACGGCCTAACGAGAAATAAAAACAGCAGAGTTACATTTTTTGCCACCGCAACATTGCAACAAAATGCAATAAGAGCTGATCAAAACATTGTATCTGCCCCAAAATGGTATCCTAAAAGCGACAACTCGGGGCCAAAAATAAGCCCTCATACAGCCCCGTATTCTGAAAAATGAAAATGTTACAGGTCTCGGAAAATGGTGACAAAAGAAAATGTATTTATTTCTTTTTACAATTTTCAGAATTTTTTTTTCACCAATTAAATAAAAAAATTCAAGCAGCAGTCCACTCCTTATGAATCTCCCCCAAATTTTTGAATGGCCTTTTCTTAACAATCTGTTCAAAGCCGAAGTTATCCCAGCTGCTTGTGCACCTTTTTCTACCACACTTTTTACTTCCACTCAAGTGACTGAGCCAGAGGCCTCTCCTCCACCAATGTGTTCACCGCTGTCTATATCCTATAGGGTGCAAATAGTGGTGACATCGGGAAGCAGATGGCAGTGGAGGGCATGTTGCGGCGCACAGTCCACTGTTTTCAGCCCTTCCGTAGGCCATACTGGAACAGTCAGAGAGCCAGATGTGGTCCTCAGGCTGCACTTTGTCCAGCTCTGGTGTACACCAAAAAGAGGCTTATGCGGGCGTCACACGAGATGATCTATTGTGCGATATGTCGTTGGGGTCACGGTTTTCGTGATGCACATCCGGCATCGTTTGCGACATCGTTTCGTGACACACCTACGAGCGTCTCAGAACGATCGCAAATCGGTTACAAATCATGTATTGTTTACACGTCGTTTATTTTTAAAAAATCGTTTATTTTCTTTGCGCCGGTTGTTCATTGTTCCCGAGGCAGCACACACCGCTCCGTGTGACACCCCGGGAATGATGAACTGCAGCTTACCTGCACGATAGATTGTATCATGTGACGCCCGCATTAGTCTTCACTTGATCTTTCAAGGCCAAGACATGGTTAAATTTCAACATGTGTAGTTAACACTATTTAACACATGTTTGCAGTTCTGTTCCCTCCAATGAAAGGATTATACCATACAAAATCCTATTCTGGATTCTACCACACCATTAGAAATTCATTAGATTATGGCTTTGATTGTGTATCTATAAAGCAAGAACGTTCTGACCTTTGCAGCATGGAAAGTTCATGGAATGGATTACAACCGCTTTGACGCATGCCAGGCTGCTAAGAATTGAAATGAGACGTCTTGAACCAATGATGGGTTGGATTTCTTTATAATTAATTTTATGCTTACGTGGAACTTTTTAGTAAAAATTACAAATCTGTTTACCATTCTGCGATCTAGATGGTAAATTCTGTGAAACTTGTGCCTGTATGTGTCCTCTACAAGATGCCGCCCGTTTTATGTTCATATTTATTCTTAAACAGGGACTTTGTGACATATAGTATGATCTTCTATAGCCATCTATTACCAGACTTTTCTCTTATTTTGCTTTATTATCTATATATATAATTGCCTTATTCTGTCTGTCTGTCTGTCTTGCTCCAAAATTGTGTCCTTACGGTGACACAAAGCTGATTGGCCGCTGGGCTCGCCATGGCCCCGCCCCCCGCACGGATTGGCCGCTCGCCCAGGCTGCGCCCCCACACGGATTGGCCGGCCGCTCGCCCAGGCTCCGCCCCCCACAGATTGGCCTCTCGCCCCGGCACCCTGCAGGCATTGGCAACTCGGCCACGCCCCGCCCCCCTCACGCAATGCACGCTAGCTCTGGCCCCGCCCCCCCACGCATTCCCCGAACCGACACGGTCAGGGAGCCACGACTACCAGGTGAGTACTGTACCCCTGGGAGCCCACATCAGCGTACGCCGCCAAACCAGCCGACACATACCCTCGCATTGCTGGGGCTGGCCGGCGTATGCTGGTGTGGGCTCCCGTGCGAGCGGGGGACGAGATACGCTGGTAACCATGCTAGCATAGTTACCAGCGCATCAAGGTCCTGCAGCGGCGGAACATACACACACGCACACACATAACAGCACACACACACACACATCCTGGGATATCGCTTGCTTCTCGGCGGCGATACTGTGCTGTGAGCTTCCAGGACCTGCCGGAGGATCACATGGCCAGAAGCATGTGGTATCTCCGGATGTTGTGAGTATAAGCGCGTATGTGCAATATCGTCAATGTGTGTGTGTGTGAGTGTATGCGATCGGGTGTGTGTGAGTGTATGCGATCAGGTGTGTGTGAGTGTATGCGATCGGGTGTGTGTGTGTGTGAGTGTATGCGATCGGGTCTGTGAGTGTCGGCAGAGGAGCACGGCGTGCTGGAGGAGGCTGGGAGGAGAGTGGCTGATCCTGGGGAAGGCTGGGATGGGGAGGCTGAGAGAAGAGAGGCTGATGCTGGGGGAGGCTGAGGCTGGGGTAGGCTGGGAGGAGAGAAGCTGATGCTGGGGACCGAAAAGGCTGATGCTGGGAGGAGAGAGGCTGATGCTGGGGGAGGCTGAGGCTGGGGTAGGCTGGGAGGAGAGAGGCTGATGCTGGGAGGAGAGAGGCTGATGCTGGGAGGAGACAGGCTGATGCTGGGGGAGCCTGAGGCTGGGGTAGGCTGGGAGGAGAGAGGCTGATGCTGGGAAGAGAGAGGCTGATGCAGGGAGGAGAGAGGCTGATGCTGGGAGGAGAGAGGCTGATGCTGGGAGGAGAGAGGCTGATGCTGGGGGAGGCTGATGCTGGGGGAGGCTGATGCTGGGGGAGGCTGATGCTGGGGGAGGCTGAGGCTGGGGTAGGCTGGGAGGAGAGAGGCTGATGCTGGGGACAGAAAAGGCTGATGCTGGGAGGAGAGAGGCTGATGCTGGGAGGAGAGAGGCTGATGCTGGGAGGAGAGAGGCTTATGCTGGGGGAGGCTGAGGCTGGGGTAGGCTGGAAGGAGAGAGGCTGATGCTGGGAGGAGAGAGGCTGATGCTGGGAGGAGAGAGGCTGATGCTGGGAGGAGAGAGGCTGATGCTGGGAGGAGAGAGGCTGATGCTGGGAGGAGAGAGGCTGATGCTGGGAGGAGAGAGGCTGATGCTGGGAGGAGACAGGCTGATGCTAGGGACAGAAAAGGCTGATGCTGGGAGGAGAGAGGCTGATGCTGGGGACAGAAAAGGCTGATGCTGGGAGGAGAGAGGCTGATGCTGGGGACAGAAAAGGCTGATGCTGGGAGGAGAGAGGCTGATGCTGGGATGAGAGAGGCTGATGCTGGGATGAGAGAGGCTGATGCTGGGGAGAGAGAGGCTGATACTGGGGACAGAGAGGCTGATGCTGGGAGGAGAGAGGCTGATGCTGCGGGTAGAGAGGCTGATGCTGGGAGGAGAGAGGCTGATGCTGCGAGTAGAGAGGCTGATGCTGGTGCAGCATGGGGGATGGAGCACGATGGGGGGTGCGCAGCATGGGGGATGGAGCACGTTTGGGAGTGCGCAGCATGGCGGATGGAGCACGTTTGGGAGTGCGCAGCATGGTGGATGGAGCACGTTTGGGAGTGCGCAGCATGGCGGATGGAGCACGTTTGGGAGTGCGCAGCATGGCGGATGGAGCACGTTTGGGAGTGCGCAGCATGGCGGATGGAGCACGTTTGGGAGTGCGCAGCATGGCGGATGGAGCACATTTCGGAGTGCGCAGCATGGCGGATGGAGCACGTTTGGGAGTGCGCAGCATGGCGGATGGAGCACGTTTGGGAGTGCGCAGCATGGCGGATGGAGCACATTTGGGAGTGCGCAGCATGGCGGATGGAGCACGTTTGGGAGTGCACAGCATGGGAGATGGAGCACGATGGGGGGTGCGCAGCATAGGGGATGGAGCACGATGGGGAGTGCGCTGCATGGGGGATGGAGCACGATGGGAAGTGCACACCTCCCCCCAACACACACACACACACACGCGCGCGCACTGCACAACACACCACACACACACACTGGGAACCACAAACAACTGCCCTACACAGACACCCACACACACAGACAACGCTGCACACACACAACACCCAACACACAAACACCGCGGCACACACAAATATACGCACATACCGCACAACACACACATTGCACAAAACATACCTCCCCCCAAAACACACCACACACACACACAAACCGCGCAACACACACACAACGCTACAGACACACAGCGCTCCACAAACAACGCAACAAACATACAACACCGCTCTCACCCCCCGTCACACCCAGACAACACCCAGAACATGTACAGCCCCTACACAAACACTTGGTAACTACACACAACAACATCTATATATATATATAACAAAAATCATACATGAACTACACAATACGTAAATTCTAGAATACCCGATGCGTAGAATCGGTCCACCTTCTAGTACAGTGTATAATTGTCTATGTAAAATGGACAGAAATGGATTCCGGTAAGCTCATTTACCCGGTGAGTGCTTTGCTCTTCTATCAGACAGCTTGTGCTACATTGACCTACATGGGTAGCTAACCCTTATTAGGCATACTTCATCTTTGTGAAGCATTACAGTATTTCCCAAATAGTAGTTCACGTCACCAATATTTTGTGCAAAGCGGGAGAATAAATAACTCGCACAAGCATGATCCATCCAGATACCAAGGGTTGAAAAATCAAATAGCATAGCTGCTTGATGTCACTCCCCCCCCCCCCCCAACTCTTATGTATGCAAAAAGTTTGACTTTTGGCATTTTTAGTACACTAGTACATTAGTACATTTTTTTGCAGTGACACCTGGCAACTAAAAGATGCACCAAATTCATTAGGAAGTGCATGAATCTTACTCCGGCGCACAGTTCCACAAGACCGGCGCACTTTACGGCCTTCCTCCGCAACACCATACAAAAATTTCTGCAGATCTGGGACCACTGGAGTATCTATGATGCCACAGCCCACTTTCTAGAAGTCTGATGGAGTCAGGGCTAGACTTGAGCAAGTATCAAAATATTCATGTTCATGATACTCTTAACAAGTACTGTGTAATACTCGCGTATTTGTTTTAAATAGCGGTACAATTCAAGTCAATGGGATACACGAGTATTTTTCGCTAATTGGGAAAAGTGAGTCATTTTCTGCTGGATTCCAGCAGAAAATTACTCGCATTTCCCATTGACTTGCATTGTACTCATTATTTCGAGCTACTTGTTACGAGTATCGCGAACACGAATATTTTGATACTCGCTCAATTCTAGTCATGACCATAATACCTCTCTCCTTCATCTCTTTTGTCCTAACCATTCCCTTGTTTCCCACCCCTTGTCTTGTGTTATCTGTTTCCTTTCCATGGAGGTGTGTGTGTGATTTGCTCCTCCTGCACCTGTGATGCTTCCACTTTAGTGGGGGTTTAGCTGTATCCTGGTAGAGTACTAGTTTTTGGCCTGGGCGATGTACACACTGCAGCCCATCTTGCTGTAAGTAATGCTTAATTTTTGGAGGATATTTTCCTCTTTTTGTTGCTATTTTTATAATGTAGTCTAATATTTTTATTTTTTCATGCTGAGAATGAGAATATCCTTCTTACTCACTTCTTAACCTAAATTGCATTTACAACCCCGTGTATTTTTGATCAGCATTATGCATGCTTTGAGGAGAACCCGTGGAAGTTCGGTTCGGCGGGTTCAGCTTGACTTTAGATAAAGTTCAAATTGGGACCCGGACTAGACCTGAACCCCAATGGAAGTCACTGATTGAGCAGTTCGGGTGTCCGCTTACATACAGCCAGCCATAAACAGTACAGTTTCGGTAGGCAATGTTTTTCCTTTCTTGTTTTGTTTGGTGCACATTCAATCACTTTGTTGTGAGCCGTTCAAACCACTGCAAGTGGCTCGCACTGGGCCAAGTACCGAGTGTACCCGAGCACATCAATGCTCATGCGAGTGGTTTGCATACGTAAAGAACCCAAACTCTTCTTGTAAAGTCTGTGTTTGGTACGAACACCAAACCACGGGTTCTTCATCTCTATTTTTACGCCAAAGCCAAAAGTGGAAAATAAAAAGTATAATGCAAGATCTTTATTTTGGAGCCACTCTTGTTTTGCTTTACATAGGTTGATTTAAAATACTGACCGTAATATCATCACATAGAAAATACCAACTTATAGGGCATTCTGGTTTTAACCAATATATTTTTTTCATTGTTTTGAAAATTTTCTATAATCTATGAGTCTCACATTCCAAAACATTTTTTCTTCGTAATGCTTGGGTTTAGCCCAGCATTTTTTTGTTTGTAATGGGGCAGTAGGCCCCCATACAGATGAGATGGTTGGCTGATCCCTACAAAATCTCTACGTTTTGCCCAATTTAATCTAATGGGGTCTTTAGATTTTTTATTTTTTACGCCATTCCTCGCATGTCTGAGGTTTTTTTTTTTTTTTTAAGCTGAACAACTGAAAAGAACTCTATGTACACATACCCTAAGGGGGACTTCTGTTACCAGGTTTTTGCTACCCCATCTAAGAATCTGAGAGCAGAAAGATATAGGTGCAGAGACTGATTCCAGCAATGTATCACTTACTGGACTGCTTGCTGCAGTTTTGTTAATCTCTGAATGGTGAGCCCCGTATAACCCCGCCCACTCCACTGATTGACAGCTTTCTTTTTATACTTTGCATGGGTAAAAAGCTGCCAATCAGCAGTCAGTGGTTGGGGCAAAGTTATATAGAGCTCATTAATATGAAGCAGGTTTACTAGTCCTTTAAAAAAAAGTCACTGTGTAGTCAGTAGGAGGTTATATCAAAACTACAGCAAGCAGCCCAATAAGTGACTCATCCCAGGAATTTGTTTGTACCCCTGAATTTTACTGCTCTCAGATTAGATGGAAAAAAAACCTGGTGACCAATTCCCTTTAAGTCAGTACCATTAGGCCTAAAAAAAACAACGTTTTTTAAAAAAAAATTGTTTGTAGTGTTGGAAATGTTTCAGTTTAGCAATAATAATAAAATCTAATTACATAGACAAATAGCTTTTGCTTTTTCATTCTTCGCTTTATACTTTAGAAAAAAAATCGTCAAATTCATGGTTGTATGAAGTCATTCGTCAGAACAGTTGTTGTGTAATGATTGGGATTTACTGGAATCAATGATAGGCAGAGCCTTTGCTATAGGAAGGACTGACGAGTTATCTGGGGACATCATTAGTGAGGTGTTAGAATATCCGTACAGCTCAAAAGCAGGAAAAAAAAGTCTCTAATGTAGCAAAAATGAGTTAAGAAATTGGTTTTGCACTTATCATTTCATATGCTGCGACTATGGCATGCCAATGTACAGGGCTCGTTATTGGAAAATGTTCCATGCACAAAAGCAACGATTTGCAAAAACATGAAAAATTGTTCCCATGAAGGTCATTATGTCTCCTCTAAAGTACAACAACACAATTATTATTTCTTACATCGTTTGCCATGTCTTGGTGGAGGTGGTCATGTGTACAGAGGTTCGCAAAGTTTATATTGAGCACATGTCGTACTACCTAAGGAAAGTGGTCTTCAGAGCTGGGAAAATTGTTACCAAGATGCGTAATGCACCACTCACTACAGCATTTTTATTTTTAATTGCAGCTCTGGAGTGATGCTTACAATCTAAATCCCCTGATCCCTGTTGGATACTCTCCTTCCACCTCCTTCATCTTTTTCCTCCGGCAATCCAGTTGGTCTGCACCGAAAAGTGACCAGTCAACAGCTCCAGTGTTTCATTTAACATAGTGGAGGTCACAACTCCATACAAGTCTATGGGAGCATCGTTCTGGCTCTCATAGACTTGCTTGGAGCACTTGTGATGTAACTTTTGACCTCCAGCAAGTCAGAAATTATGGGCACAAAATGGCACTGCTGGACGGAAGCGTGTGATTATATGACCAGGGGCAGGAGGCTTAAGGCTGCTTTACACCAGACAATCTATCATGCGATAGATTGTCGGGGTCACGGTTTTTGTGACGCACATCCGGCATCGCTGGCGATGCCGGCCTGTGTGACACCTCCTAGCGACGCAGTATCGCTCACAAATCGTGAGTCGTGTACTGCTCGCTAGGTTCCATAATATCGTTTAATTTAGATGTTCATCGTTTCCGGGGTAGCACACGTCGCTCCGTGTGACACCCCGGGAACGATGAACAGCAGCTCACCTGCGTCACGCGGCCGCCGCCGGCTATGTGAAGGAAGGAGGTGGGCGGCAAGTTTACATCCCGCTCATCTCCGCCCCTCCGCTTCCATTGGCCGGCGGCCGTGTGACGTTGCTGTGACGCCGAACGTCCCTCCCACTCCAGGAAGTGGACGTTCGCCGCCCACAGCGAGGTCGCACGAGAGGTAAGTATGTGTGACGGGGGTTACTGACTTTGTGCGACACGGGCAGCAATTTGCCCGTGACGCAAAAAGGAAGGGGGCAGGTACGATCGATTGTGAAATCGCACAATTGGTCGTACCATGTAAAGCAGCCTTAACAGTTAGGCCGGAGTCACACTTGCTTATGACTCGGCGAGTCTCGCATCTGCATCATCCGACACTCTCAGACAGGAGCGGGTCAGCTGCATAGAAATACATGCAGCTTGGCTGTTTATTGCAGCTCCATAGACTTGGAATAAGTCAGCCATACTTGACTGCAGCTCCATTCAATAGGGTCAACTCTGGAGCCTTTTTCTCAATATCCAATAGGATTTCAACATTGAGACCCTCCGGTATAAGCACGCAAATACCATTCAGTCTTGGCTCATAACTTATCTGCCTAAATTTCATTGTGATCATCATTGGAGAAATTTCCATACCCTTATAGACCTCCATGCAATATTCCCTATAAATGTAGGCACCTTTCAGAATACATCTAAAGAAAAAATGCATTGTCTACTTCAGTAACATGGGGAGTACGATCATAGATATACTGTATATGTAATTTCCGTTGGATTAAATGCTGCTGGTCACTTGAATCTGACAATGTTTTTGTTTTTGTTCCTGTGCCTCTATTCCTGAGATATAGTCCTCTCTACTGGCTGAAACAAACAGAGAAGGGCCCCTGTGCAAGAACAACATATGCAGTCTAAAGCGGGCTTTACACGCTGCGACATCGCTAGCGATGTCATGAGCGATAGCACCCGCCCACGTCGATGGCGCGTCACGGGGTGATTGCTGCCGTAGTGAACAATATCGCTACGGCAGCATCACACGCAATTACCTGCTCACCGACGTTGCTGTGGCCACCGAACAATCTCTCCTTTAAGGGGGAGATTCGTTCAGCGTCACAGCGGTGTTACTAAGTGGCCACCCAATAGAAGCGGAGTGGCGGAGATGGGCGGCCGGAACATCCTGCCCACCTCCTTGATTCCTCATTGCTGGCGGTTGCAGGTACGATGTTGTTCCTCGTTCCTGCGGTGTCACACATAGCGATGTGTGCTGCCGCAGGAACGACAAACAACCTGCGTTCCAAACGAGGAACGATTTTTTAAAAATGAATGACGTGTACACGACGAATGATTTGACACCTTTTTGCGATCGTTACTGATCGCAAAAAGGTGTCACACATAACGACATCGCTAACGAGGCCGGATGTGTGTCACCAACACCGGGACCTCTACGATATCTCGTTAGCGATATCGTTGTGTGTAAATGGGCCTTAAGAGGTCATCTTCATGCACAATCCCACCTTCTTTTTAGGTAGAAATTGGTCCCCTTTCCTCTTGGGCTCCTGTGCGGCCGGACAGGCTACACCAATAATATGTCCACCCCTGGTTCTCCTATCTATCCTGAATAAAAATCTCGTGCTGTTAGCCAACTAGGCATGGTCACCAAGAAGACACCCAGAGAAGAATTCACTGCCACGACCCATTGGCAAACAAGACTAGATTTGTACACATGGAAGAGGGGGCCATTTCTCAGGAATGGAGAAGCACAGGAACAAAAGAAAAAGGGACTGGTCATCTTTAACACCTGCAACTCATTCCATAAAATAGTGACAACTAGTCATGCGTGAACCTGGCCTGTAAAATTCGGAATCTGTAGGGATTAGGGATGAGCGAGTATACTCATTACTACTCGAGTAGTATGGTATTCGGGCTATTCGTTACTCCGTGAGTATCCTTTTAATTACTCGTTAGGAGTAGTGAGTCCAATGTAAGTCAATGGGAAATGTGAGAAATTGTCTGCTGGACCCTACAAAGCAGTCTGGGGGCTGAGTAAAAGGCTGAAATGGATGCATGATTGTTTAAAAGCCGGGCAGTAAAAAGCCGCCGGCTTTTTTAAGCAATCAGCTGATCCACACTCCCCGCCCAGGTCCTTCGCTCACCGCTCCCTGATGCTGAGCTCCCCGCACGGTCCTAATTTAAGATCGGGTGGGGAGGTGGCGGGGGAGCGAAGCACCGGGCAACAGGGAGGGAAGCACCAGGCGGGGTAGCGAGGCAGCGGGGAGGGAAGCATCAGACAGGAAAGCAGTTGGTGAAGTCTTACCTGGCTCTCCACTGCTGTCCAGGGGTGCTGTTCCTCTACTTCCGGAGCCGCTCATTACACCAGGGCAATTGGGATGAGCCGGGATAAACGCCAGATATGGCGCATCTAATGGATCTGCCAAATCTAGGGCGGCTGCCGGTTGCTATTCTTACCCTGGGGGGGCAATAACTATGTGCCCCCCCAGGGGGAGAATACCAACACCCAGCTATCTGTTTTATCTTGGCTGACTATCAAAATTGGGGGGTGGGGGGACCCTGCATCGTTTTTTTAAATTTATTTATTTACACACTCGGCTGTCACATGGAGTGGGCATGGCGATGCAGTGCATATTACATTAGGTGTAATGAGTGGCTCCGTAAGTAGAGTTACAGCACCGCGGACAGCAGCGGGGAGCCAGGTGAAACTTCACAGACGGCTTTCCCGTCCGATGCTTCCCTCTCCGCTGCCTCGCTCCCCCGCCGCCTTCCAGCCTGCGCAGCACCAGGGAGCTGGGAGCGAAGGACCTGGGCGGGGAGCGTGCATCAGCTGATTGCTTAAAAAAGCGGGCGGCTTTTTACCGCCTGGCTTTTAAACAATTGTGCATCTATTTAAGCCTTTTAATCAGCCGACAGACCGCTTTGTAGGGTCCAGCAGACAATTGCTCGCATTTCCCATTGACTTGCATTGGATTCGCTACTCGTATCGAGCACCCGAGTATTAGGACCTACTCATTACGAGTATAGCGAGTCCGAGTATTTCACTACTCGCTCATCCCTAGTAGGGATACCTAGTCTCTGTGCACCGACCCCAAATACTGAGTTCTCAAGGAACTCCATGTAACTATCAGGATTCAACCACCCAAATAATAAAAAAATAAAAATAAAATAGGGAATAAAGCAGGAGCATTATACTTACGAGTTTCCCACATGGCTGTAACATTACTTCTGGGGCCGCTCATTACCCTCTTACATATTCACGATTTCCCCCGCCCACTGGCAGTCCCAGCATCTCTGGTTGCAGTCACACTGCGCCTCCACCCTGTGTGACTACTTGGATTCACATATGCTGTCTGCGGCTCTATGGTAGTGTAAAAATAAATAAATAAAAATTGGTGTAGGGTCCCACAGATTGTGATACCCAACACACATAAAGCATATGGCTACAGGCTGCAGCTAATGGATGCAACAATTCTGGGTGGCTGAAGGCTGCTGGTTTTAGGCTGGGGCGCATCCCCCAGCTGTTGGCTTGATCATACCTGGGTATCAAAATTTGGGGGGACATCACGCTATTTTTAAAAATTTATTTAATCAAATAATTTTTAAAAAAAGCCGCATGGGGTCCCTTTTATTGTGATACACAGCCAAGATAAGCACATGGCTGTGGGCTTAAGCCTGTAGCTGTATGCTTTATCTGTGCTGGGTATATGCACACGCATGTGTGATTCCAAGCAATCAGACATGCTGTCACACAGGCTGGGGGCGCGGTCTGACTGTAAACAATCGAAGACACTGGAATGGTGGTGGGCGGGGGAAGCAGTGAATATGTATGAGGGTAATGAGGAGCCCCAGAAGCAGTGTTACAGTCGTGTGGGAGACAATGTAAGTACAAAGCACCTGCTCTTATCCCCCTAACCCTTTCTACCACCATTTTAAAGCACAATATTAAGGTCCCCATAGACTTATATGGGGATCGGCATCCGGGCAACTATTTTGGATTAATTCTGGTCCCAACCCGGGTTTTATTTTTGTTTTTGTTTTTTTTTAAATCCGGTTGGATCCGCTGATCCTGAATATTTGCGTATTTGCCCATTTCTAGTGACAACTGTTTGCACGTAGACTAAAAAATGCAGATAGAGATGTCACTATTGTTTAACCGAGTATTTTGTGACTGTAATTCTCTTCTGATCTCCATATGGTAATCTCTCTGTGTTCATCAAAAGCTTAAAAATGGATGATGTCAATCATATACTGTCAGGGTTACCAACTTGGCTTTCGTTTTTATTCTGGATGAGTTATCAAAAAATCATGGACAGACAATATGTTATACAGACACATTGGAAAACCATAATAAATCATTATGATTCTAAGTGACATGTGTACATCCCATAATTCTGATATGAAGACATCAGCTGCATATAAACTGTAAAATGATAATTACAGTCAAAATAATCTGTTTATGCCTCCTCAGCCTCAAAAAAAAAAAAAAATCACACACCTCACATTTTTTTAAGGACAGCAAAATATGCCCTATATGCAAAATATGCCATATATATATATATATATATATATATATATATATATATATATATTATATATATATATATATATATATATATATATATATACAGTCAGGGCCAGAAATATTTGGACAGTGACACAAGTTTTGTTATTTTAGCTGTTTACAAAAACATGTTCAGAAATACAATTATATATATAATATGGGCTGAAAGTGCACACTCCCAGCTGCAATATGAGAGTTTTCACATCCAAATCGGAGAAAGGGTTTAGGAATCATAGCTCTGTAATGCATAGCCTCCTCTTTTTCAAGGGACCAAAAGTAATTGGACAAGGGACTCTAAGGGCTGCAATTAACTCTGAAGGCGTCTCCCTCGTTAACCTGTAATCAATGAAGTAGTTAAAAGGTCTGGGGTTGATTACAGGTGTGTGGTTTTGCATTTGGAAGCTGTTGCTGTGACCAGACAACATGCGGTCTAAGGAACTCTCAATTGAGGTGAAGCAGAACATCCTGAGGCTGAAAAAAAAGAAAAAATCCATCAGAGAGATAGCAGACATGCTTGGAGTAGCAAAATCAACAGTCGGGTACATTCTGAGAAAAAAGGAATTGACTGGTGAGCTTGGGAACTCAAAAAGGCCTGGGCGTCCACGGATGACAACAGTGGTGGATGATCGCCGCATACTTTCTTTGGTGAAGAAGAACCCGTTCACAACATCAACTGAAGTCCAGAACACTCTCAGTGAAGTAGGTGTATCTGTCTCTAAGTCAACTGTAAAGAGAAGACTCCATGAAAGTAAATACAAAGGGTTCACATCTAGATGCAAACCATTCATCAATTCCAAAAATAGACAGGCCAGAGTTAAATTTGCTGAAAAACACCTCATGAAGCCAGCTCAGTTCTGGAAAAGTATTCTATGGACAGATGAGACAAAGGTCAACCTGTACCAGAATGATGGGAAGAAAAAAGTTTGGAGAAGAAAGGGAACGGCACATGATCCAAGGCACACCACATCCTCTGTAAAACATGGTGGAGGCAACGTGATGGCATGGGCATGCATGGCTTTCAATGGCACTGGGTCACTTGTGTTTATTGATGACATAACAGCAGACAAGAGTAGCCGGATGAATTCTGAAGTGTACCGGGATATACTTTCAGCACAGATTCAGCCAAATGCCGCAAAGTTGATCGGACGGCGCTTCATAGTACAGATGGACAATGACCCCAAGCATACAGCCAAAGCTACCCAGGAGTTCATGAGTGCTAAAAAGTGGAACATTCTGCAATGGCCAAGTCAATCACCAGATCTTAACCCAATTGAGCATGCATTTCACTTGCTCAAATCCAGACTTAAGACGGAAAGACCCACAAACAAGCAAGACCTGAAGGCTGCGGCTGTAAAGGCCTGGCAAAGCAATAAGAAGGAGGAAACCCAGCGTTTGGTGATGTCCATGGGTTCCAAACTTAAGGCAGTGATTGCCTCCAAAGGATTCGCAACAAAATATTGAAAATAAAAATATTTTGTTTGGGTTTGGTTTATTTGTCCAATTACTTTTGACCTCCTAAAATGTGGAGTGTTTGTAAAGAAATGTGTACAATTCCTACAATTTCTATCAGATATTTTTGTTCAAACCTTCAAATTAAACGTTACAATCTGCACTTGAATTCTGTTGTAGAGGTTTCATTTCAAATCCAATGTGGTGGCATGCAGAGCCCAACTCGCGAAAATTGTGTCACTGTCCAAATATTTCTGGACCTAACTGTATGTATATATATATATATATATATATATATATAAAATACAGTGCTGGCCAAAAGTATTGGCACCCCTGCAATTCTGTCAGATAATACTCAGTTTCTTCTTGAAAATGTTTGCAATCACAAATTCTTTGGTATTATTATCTTCATTTATTTTGCTTGCAATGAAAAAACACAAAAGAGAATGAAACAAAAATCAAATCATTGATCATTTCACACAAAACTCCAAAAATGGGCCAGACAAAAGTATTGGCACCCTTAGCCTAATACGTGGTTGCACAACCTTTAGCCAGAATAACTGCGAACAACCGCTTCCGGTAACCATCAATGAGTTTCTTACAATGCTCTGCTGGAATTTTAGACCATTCTTCTTTGGCAAATTGCTCCAGGTCCCTGAGATTTGAGGGGTGCCTTCTCCAAACGGCCATTTTGAGATCTCTCCACAGGTGTTCTATGGGATTCAGGTTTGGACTCATTGCTGACCACTTTAGTAGTCTCCAGTGCTTTCTATCAAACCATTTTCTAGTGCTTTTTGAAGTGTGTTTTGGGTCATTGTCCTGCTGGAAGACCCATGACCTCTGAGGAAGACCCAGCTTTCTCACACTGGGCCCTACATTATGCTGCAAAATTTGTTGATAGTCTTCAGACTTCATAATGCCATGCACACGGTCAAGCAGTCCAGTGCCAGAGGCAGCAAAGCAACCCCAAAACATCAGGGAACCTCCGCCATCTTTGACTGTAGGGATCGTGTTCTTTTCTTTGAATGCCTCTTTTTTTTTTTCCTGTAAACTCTATGTTGATGGCTTTTCCCAAAAAGCTCTACTTTTGTCTCATCTGACCAGAGAACATTCTTCCAAAACGTTTTAGGCTTTCTCAGGTAAGTTTGGGCAAACTCCAGCCTGGCTTTTTTTTGTCTTTGGGTAAGAAGTGGGGGTCTTCCTGGGTATCATACCATACAGTCCCTTTTCATTCAGACGCCGACGGATAGTACGGGTTGATACTGTTGTACCATCAGACTGCAGGGCAGCTTGAACTTGTTTGGATGTTAGTCGAGGTTCTTTATCCACCATCCGCACAATCTTGCGTTGAAATCTCTCGTCAATTTTTCTTTTCCTTCCACATCTAGGGAGGTTAGCCACAGTGCCATGGGCTTTACACTTCTTGATGACACTGCGCACCGTAGACACAGGAACTTTCAGGTCTTCGGAGATGGACTTGTAGCCTTGAGATTGCTCATGCTTCCTCACAATTTGGATTCTCAAGTCCTCAGACAGTTCTTTGGTCTTCTTTCTTTTCTCCATGCTCAATGTGGTACACACAAGGACACAGGACAGAGGTGGAGTCAACTTTAATCCATGTCAACTGGCTGCAAGTGTGATTTAGTTATTGCCAACCCCTGTTAGGTGCCACAGGTAAGTTACAGGTGCTGTTAATTACACAAATTACAGAAGCATCACATGATTTTTCAAACAGTGACAATACTTTTGTCCACCCCCTTTTTTATGTTTGGTGTGGAATTATATCCAATTTGGCTTTATGACAAACTTTTTTTTTTTTTTTCATTGAAGACAAATTAAATGAAGATAATAATACCAAGGAATTTGTGATGGCAATCATTTTCAGGAAGAAACTGAGTATTATCTGACAGAATTGCACGGTTGCCAATAGTTTTGGCCAGCACTGTATATATATATATATATATATATATAATTATATATTAATATTTCGGTAGAAGAATGGTGTTTAGACTCAATGTAGAAGTATGAGGGGCTTGGATAGGGGAGATTTCTCATTATGTTTTATGTATGATATCTTTTGTAGATCCTTGAAGTGATCGCATTTTGTGTCCTCCTGTACGTGTACAAGAAGAAGGGGGTTAATCATATTGTGGTTTTGCTACTTCTGGTGGCTCTTTTGGGTGAGTGTTCTTCGCTTTCTGATTACATCAAAACTTATGCATCATTTTCTTCTCTTCCCATTAGAGTCTGCTGAAATCAAATCTTCTTGGAGAAAATCTGTTCTCGTGGTTGTTTTATTTGTATCATTGCTATGTAGGGACGTTGTGTTTGATACATTTTTGTTTTATAAGAATTAAACTTATGAAATGTGTGACAAAATATACTTTCAATTTTTTATCATACTAATTGTCTCCAGTCTCTGACAGCAATCCTAATATCAATATGACAATCCTAATATCAATACTGACCTGACAAATGATGTGTGCAGATCATTTTTATGACACAATGAACACCATAAAAGCAAAAACACAAAAAAACGATGGTGAAAAACATCAAATTTCACCATTTCACCAATTAAAAAGTTATGGCTCTTGGAAGAATTGGAGGAAAAAAACTAAAACACACACACGGAAAATCCCCTGGCCTTGAAAGGCTTAAAGGGAACCTATCACCAGAATTTTCCCTTATGAGCTGCGGCCAAAACTAGTGAGCCCTTATATACAGTATTCTAAAATGCTGTATATAAGACCCCAGACCACTCTGTAGAACGTAAAAAGCACCTTTATTATACTCATCTAGGGGGTGGGCGGGTTTAATGGGCACGCTCCTCTAGAGTCCGGCACCTCTCCATCCTGTGCACTTACCGTCCCTTTTCCCAGCCCCATGTGGATGACAGGTCTTACACCATCTACACAAAGGAAGCCATTGCACTCCTGCGCATGCGCACTTCTCTCTACGCTGCTGAGGGCAGATCAAAGTACTGAAGTACACATTTGCAGACCGTCTTTGACATTTACAGTACTTTGTTCTGCCCTTAGTAGGGCACAGAGAAGTGTGCGTGAGCAGGCTCGCAATGGAGCACACTATGTGGATGATGTAGGATGCGTCATCCAAACAAAGCAGGGAAGGAGCACAGCGACTGCACAAGATGGAGGAGGTGCCGGACCAAGAGCAGCGATGTAGATCTGGTCCTTGAACTGCTTAACAAAACTTGTAGCAGATCAAAGTGCACATGCGCAGGAGTGCAATGGCGACATCTGGTGGATGACGTAGGACGCGTCATCCACACGGGGCTGGGATGGAGGACAGTGACTGCATAAGATAAAGGAGGCGCTGGACTGAGAGCAACAACACCCATCGGACCAGACTGCCCCCAAGCTGAGTATTATAAATGTGTTTTTACGTTATACAGTGCAGCCTGGGCTCTTATTTACAGTATTCTAGAACGCTGTATATAAGGGCTCACTAGTGGTGGCCGCAGCTCATAAGGGAAAAACCTGGTGACAGGTTCCCTTTTAAAGGAATTCAACAAGGATAATATTCTAAAAGCCCTTTAATTTTTACGAAAAATGTTCCTTATTTTTTTTCCTTTTGAAGTTGAGTTACAGTTTTACAGGCAAACACCCCAGAGGTTTTTTTTTTGGTGTGGGTTCACATCCCAGTATATAATAACATCTACACTGTGTGCAGAATTATTAGGCAAATGAGTATTTTCATCACATGATACTTTTTATACATGTTGTCTACTCTAAGCTGTATAGGCTTGAGAGCCAACTACCAATTAAGTAAATCAGGTGATGTTCATCTCTGTAATGAGGAGGGGTGCGGTGTAATGACAATAACACCCTATATAAGGTGTGCTTAATTATTAGGCAACTTCCTTTCCTTTGGCAAAATGAGTCAGAAGAGCGATTTGATGGGCTCTGAAAAATTCAAAATTGTGAGATGCCTTGTAGAGGGATGCAGCAGTCTTGAAATTTCCAAGGTTTTGAAGCATGATCACCAAACAATCAAGCGTTTCATGGTAAATAGCCAACAGGGTCGCAAGAAGCGTGATGGGCAAAAAAGGCGCAAAATAACTGCCCATGAATTGAGGAAAATCAAGCGTGAAGCTGCCAAGATGCCATTTGCCACCAGTTTGGCCATATTTCAGAGCTGCAACGTTACTGGAGTATCAAAAAGCACAAGGTGTGCCATACTCAGGGACATAGCCAAGGTAAGGAAGGCTGAAAAACGACCACCTTTGAACAAGAAACATAAGATAAAATGTCAAGCCTGGGCCAAGAAATATCTTAAGACTGATTTTTCAAAGGTTTTATGGACTGATGAAATGAGTGACTCTTGATGGGCCAGAGGCTGGATCAGTAAAGGGTAGAGAGCTCCACTCCGACTCAGACACCAGCAAGGTAGAGGTGGGGTACTGGTATGGGCTGGTATCATCAAAGATGAACTTGTGGGACTTTTTCGGCTTGAGGATGTAGTGAAGCTCAGCTCCTAGACCTACTGCCAGTTTCTGGAAGACAACTTGTTCAAGCAGTGGTACAGGAAGAAATCGGTATCTTTCAAGAAAAACATGATTTTCATGCAGGACAATGCTCCATCACATGCATCCAACTACTCCACAGCGTGGGTGGCCAGTAAAGGTCTAAAAGATGAAAAAATAATGACATGGCCCCCTTGTTCACCTGATCTGAACCCTATTGAGAACCTGTGGTCCCTTTATAAAATGTGAAATCTACAGGGAGGGAAAACAGTACACCTCTCGGAGTGTCTGGGAGGCTGTGGTGGCTGCTGTACAATGTTGATCGTAAACAGCTCAAGCAACTGACACAATCTATGGATGGTAGGCTGTTGAGTGTTATCATAAAGAAAGCTGGCTATATTGGTCAGTCATTTTTTGGGGTTTTGTTTTTGCATGTCAGAAATGTTTCTAAATTTTGTGCAGTTATATTGGTTTACCTGGTGAAAATAAACAAGTGAGATGGGAATATATTTGGTTTTTATTAAGTTGCCTAATAATTCTGCACAGTAATAGTTACTTGCAAAAACAGATATCCTCCTAAGATAGCCAAATCTAAAAAAAAAAAAAAAAAAAACACTCCAAATTCCAAAAATATTAAGCTTTGATATGAGTTTTTTGGGTTGATTGAGAGCATAGTTGTTGATTAATAATAAAAAAAATCCTCTAGAATACAACGTGCCTAATATTTCTGCACGCGGTGTACATCCTACCAGGCTCGATGTGATGTAGTGCATGTGGCGATATAGGTGTATTTAATGGTTGGATGCCCAAAAAATTCACTTTTATGACAAATGCATCTATATGATTAAAGTATTACAATAGCCCTGCTATTATATGTACACTAGAAGGTGGCCCGATTCTAACGCATCGGGTATTCTAGAATTTATTGTGTAGTTAATGTATGATTTTTGTTATATTTATATATATATATATATATATAATATATAGATAGATATAGATAGATGTTGTTGTGTGTAGTTGCCAAGTGTTTGTGTAGGGTGCTGTAAATGTTCTGGGTGTTGTCTGGGTGTGGGGGGGTGAGAGCGGTGTTGTTTGTGTGTTGCGTTGTGTGTGTTGCGTTGTTTGTGGAGCGCTGTGTTTCTGCAGTGTTGTCTGGGTGTGGTACTGTATGTGTTGCGCGGTTTGTGTGGGTGTGGGGTGCGTGTGTGTGTTTTGGGGGGAGGTATGTTTTGTGCAATGTGTGTGTGTTGCGCGATATGTGCGTATATTTGTGTATGCCGCGGTGTTTGTGTGTTAGGTGTTGTGTGTGTGCGGCGTTGTCTGTGTGTGTGGGTGTCTGTGTAGGGCGGTGTTTGTGGTTCCCAGTGTGTGTGTGTGGTGTTGTGCGGTGCGCGTGTGGCGGTGTGTGTGTGTGTTTTGGGGGGAGGTGTGCACCCCCATCGTGCTCCATCCCCCATGCTGCGCACCCCCCATCGTGCTCCATCCCCCATGCTGCGTACCCCCCATCGTGCTCCATCCCCCATGCTGCGCACCCCCCATCGTGATCCATCCCCCATGCTGCGCACCCCCCATCATGCTCCATCCCCCATGCTGCACACCCCCCATCGTGCTCCATCCCCCATGCTATAATAGTCCTCCTATTATACACAGAGTATAATAGGAGGACTATAATAGGAGAAGTGGTCCTGGGGAAAGAGGAGTATAATGGGAGTAGTAGTCCTGGAGGGTGGTGTATAGGTGCCCAACGTGTGCCGGGGCGGGGCCGAGCGGGCTAACGTGTGACGGGGTGGGGCTGAGTGGGCCAACGTGTGCCGGGGGTGGGGCAGAGCGGGCCGGCAGGGCGGGTCCGAGCGGGCCAATGTGTGCTGGGGGCGGGGCCGAGCAAGCCAACGTGTGCCGGAGCGGGGCCGAGCGTGCCAACGTGTGCCGGGGGCGGGGCCGAGCGGGCAAATGTGTGCCGGGGGCGGGGCCGAGCAGGCGAGGCGTCAGCGTATGCCGGCTCCCTGCACATGTGTACCGGGAGCCGGTGTACGCTGGTAACCATGATACACATCGGGTAACTAAGGGAAGCGCTTCCTATAGTTACCCGATGTGTATCATGGTTACCAGCGTACACCGGCTCCGTCACGATCCCAGCATCGCAAGGTTATGTCTGGGCTGGGTTGCCGGTGTGGACTCCTGGGAGTGCACTGCAGCAGTCACCTGGGAGTCGGGGCTTCGTTTGAATTCGGGGGAAGGGGCGTGGCCGAGCAGGCGATGCGTGCGGAGGGCCGGGGCGAGCGGCCAATCCATGCGGGGGGCGGGGCCAGGCCGAGACGAGCGGCCAATCCGTGTGTGGGGGCGGGGCCAGGCCGAGCCCAGCGGCCAATCCGACGGTTGTCACTGTAACGACACTGTCACTGTAACGACACAATTTTGGAGCAAGACAGACAGAATAAGGCAATGATATATATAGATATTTACGGGAGTTCTGTATAAGTAATGTATGACTTTCTTACACACCTTTATCTCTCTCCTTTTCAGCTTCGGTAGCAGTGATTTCAGTAAAAGCTGTAGCGGGTATGATTGCAATGACCTTGAAGGGGGATATGCAGCTCACATACGCCATCTTCTACGTCATGGTAGTTGCAATGGTCGCATCATGTGCCTTTCAGGTCAAGTAAGTATTGCCGCATTTATCTATAATGGTTTGCTTCCACATGACAGCCCTCATTTGTCTGTTTGACCAGACAGGTCCTTCTATAACAGAATCATAATGACTGTACCGTCTGTCTGAGCACAATACAGCGAAACGTCACTGGGATCTCTGCTCACCGGTATCTTACTGAGAAATAATAGTTTAAAATCTGGACTAAGATCCGGTATAATTAATCTTCATTAGCGGATGTCAGTGCGGTTTCATCCCTAATTATACATAGAAATGTCATCTTCTATTATTTGCAGTTTGGAATATAAGACTATTTACTAGACACCAAGTAAAATAAATGCGCTGATTAAAAATAAAAAATGGAGTTCCACTTCAAAGGGCTGAACATCTGTCCCTAATGAACATTTCAATACAACTGTTCATACGTAAGATGGGAGCTCGACCCAAATAGAATAGTTGTGAGGAACAAATACTAACAAAAATGGCAGCTGTGTATATGTGACGCTGCTGGAGAACGCAAAACTTTATCGGCTTTGAATAGAAAAAGAAGGAATAGTTATCAATACAATAAAGTTGTCCTCTCATGCAAAACTTACTGAGCCATTCCTTACATGCACAATAAGGACAAAAAATATTATGGGATGCACATCTTAATCATTACATCAAGGTTTCCCACTCGGTCCCACTGTCCTCGCCATGCTGTGTCTGCCTTTGCCAACATGTGACAGAATGGGTGGTGGTAAAGATCTGGAATGAGCCAGCCCCGGGCCACACAGGCACCGCTCTCCTTCGCCAAGGAGACTCCGTCTGCGGACATGGTTTTGGGCGGGGTGCATGACACTTATCTTAAAGCCCGCCCGAAAAGCAACGGCCGTTTGGGCCAACATATGGTGCTCTGAGGTTGGTTGGTTGGTTCTCTGTGCAGTGCTTCTTTATAATGTTAGGCTGAACTCAAGTAATACAATACTGCACTGCCAAATAGTACTCTGCCAATCAATAAGTATTGATTGAAATGTTAACCACATTTATCTACAATTCTATTATTCATTCCTCTTTACTGAGATTTGATTTCCTTCAGCCCTTTAAATTCCTCTTTTAATATACCTTTTATACAATGAAGAGTTAATGGAGTGTGAGACCTCTGTTCAGCACAAGTGGGGAGCAGTTATAAGGAGTGACTCTTTTTGCAGGACCTGTCTTGTACACAGACAACTCATTGATTTGACTGAGCACTGTGTAATGCCTAATTTCACCTGTGGTGGCGCTGCAGGGAAATCAAACTCTTTCAGTTATACCAAATTATAGCTGATTATTGGGGGTCCCCAACAGATGGAAACCTTGTGATCAGCTCATAAGCATAACAATTTAACAAAAATGAGCCTTTTTTAAATAAATGTATTAAATCACTATTACTGTTAATGATTGTTGTACGTATATCCTCTTTCACTTGTAAAGTGCCATGGAATAAATGGCGCAATAATGATAAATAATAATAATAATAAATCCAGTCCAATGCAGCATAGTTTCACTGAATTAATATTATATTTTATATATATATATATATATATATATATATATATTATATATATTATATTTGCGAAATCCCCAATGTAAGTGGCTGCAATTATAGAGTTCTATACAAAATAGGTGCCATATAAGTATGTCTGTTATCATACATTACACACATAAAAATATTAACGCCTGGCCAAGATAGGATGTAACAGTACATGTAATGTTGCGTCTCGTCCCTGAGTTTGCATCTTTCACTGCAGCTAATGGCTGTGATACAGTCAGGATTTGCCACTAACCGAAGCCGGTGTAGCAGAGCTGCTTTTGACCACTGAAATGTTACTGTAAATCTAAGAGAAGAGGGAATATTGGTGAGCCATTCCATGTGCCCATTGGCGCCCTCACGATGTGATTGCATATTGGTAGCCATGACATCCAGAAGCCAGCGGAAGATCCCCGCGATTGTCATGACTGTGCTCCTATGAAGACAAGCTTGTGGCTGGACTTATAGGAGACTTATTTTTATATATAGTATAATATACTGTGGTATTGCAGTTTATAGCATAAGAAATCAGACAATCACAGTTTCTAGTCCTCTAAGGGGAATAACAATGTAAAAAGTCAAAATAAAATTATTTAAAAAATATACGTCATATTGCTATGTCCATGAAGGTCCAATCTATCAAAATGTAAAATGAATTAACTCCATCAAGGGCCATAATAAGGAAAAAAAATAAAAATGCCACAATTGCATTTTTTCTGTTTACTGGATGCAGTCAAAACATTATATATAAAAAAAAACCTCTCCAAAGTCCATATTAAAGGAGTATTCATTCATAAAATAGTAAAGGCAAACATGCCACCAAACAATCTACTGCTAAGCATAAAAACAGACGCGTTTGGAATTAGGGAAGTCTTATTCATGGTATACCATGATGAATAAGACTTCCTCAGTCGAAATGCGTTGGGTTTTGTGGTTAGCAGTAGATTGTTTGGTGGCATGTTTGCCTTTACTATTTTATGAATGAATACTCCTTTAATATGTAGTTTGGAAACTGGAAATTAGTTTTTTTTTCTTATGCTTAATTAAGCCTTGACCTGGGCAGCTCCGTGCGTAATATCTCCATTCGGAACAGGTGGAACCCGGGATTGGTGAGTGGCTTCCCTCTACCCCAGATTTCTGAGCTTTCCCTACAAAACATTTTATGCACCCCAAAATGGTATCAATAAAAACATAAGCTCACCATGAAAAATCACATGTCTTCACAGCCCTCACTCAACCAGAAAATTAAAACGGTATGGGTCTTGAAAATTGGCAACACCGGCAAAAAAAAATGTTCCTGTCCATACAAGAAACTATACTATACAAAAAGATTATACAAGTTTGGTATCGCTGTAGCTGTACTGACCTGTAGAATCATGTTGAGAGAAATGTATTGAAAAAAAGCTAAGAAAGCTATTACAGAATTTTAGGGTTTTGGGTTTTGGTTTTTTTGCACATTTCACCCCATGTTTTTTAAATTATATTGAATTGGAAAATGAAAGCTGTTATTCAAAGCTGCAACTTATTCCGCAAAAAAATCCTTATACAACTAGGTCAGCAGAAAAGAAAAAAGTAAAAAAAGTTATGGCTCTTGAAAGAAGGGGACAATAAAAAAATGAAAAAGGCAGAAGCAGAGAAGCGGTTAGGCCTTGTTCACACTTTGAGTATTTGGTGAGGGTTTTTTTACCTCCGTATTTGTTGGGCAAAACCAGGAGTGGGTAATAAGTGTAGAAGTGGAGCCCGTGGTTCTATTAGGCCCGTTTCACACGTCAGTGAAAAACACTGACGTTTTTCACTGGCGTGTAAAACACGCACATGTCCCTCCGTGTGCTGTGAATCACGGCACACATGGGTTGTCTAAGTGAAATCCGGGCTCTGTTCTCCGTGGCCCGTGATTGCACTTAGAGATTAACTCACCTGTGCCCGCTCCCGCTCTCAATGGTGCTGATCGCTCCCGCGGTGCAGCATCCGGCCGGCGCTGACCCCCGCAGCAGCTGCTTCCGGGTTGGCTGTGTCGTGCATCATGAATATGCGCGACAGTAAGGCTATGTGCGCACGTTGCGTACAAGCCCTGCAGAAATTTCTGCAGCGATCTGAAGAGCACATGTGCGCTTTAGATCGCTGCAGAAATGTCCGTAGTGAGCGCCGATTCCATGCGCTCTGCCTGCAGCTCCTGCCATAGACAGAGCAGGAGCTGCCGGCAAAGCGCAGGAAAGAAGTGACATGTCACTTCTTTTTGCGCAGCGCTTCGGCAGTAGCCGAAGCGCTGCGCTCTTAGACGCCACGTGCGCACGGCCCCTGCACAATCTCCATAGACTGTGCAG
Source organism: Anomaloglossus baeobatrachus (assembly GCF_048569485.1). Taxonomy (NCBI): domain Eukaryota; kingdom Metazoa; phylum Chordata; class Amphibia; order Anura; family Aromobatidae; genus Anomaloglossus; species Anomaloglossus baeobatrachus. The sequence continues at coordinate 85,997,317 of NC_134358.1, forward strand.
GGGCCGCAGGACGCATGCAGTTACGCTGCGCTACAAAGCGCAGCGTAACTGCATGTTTTTACGCAACGTGCGCACATAGCCTAATGAGCCGGCTCAGAAGCAACAAGCTGCACGGGCTGCAGAGGACATCGCTGGAGCCGGGTGAGTAAAAATGATTTTTATTTTAAAAGCACGTTTTTTTCTGGCACGTGTCTCACGGATCACACCACTGCGTGGTCCGTGGGACATCAGTGATGCCAGAAAAAAATGGACATGTCTCCGTGCGGCAATCACGCACACGCGCGTACGCCGCACGGAGACACGTGCAGTGAAAAATCACTGATGTGTGAGCAGACCCATTCATTATAATGGGTCTGCGTATGTCAGTGATTCTGGTACGTTTAAAAAAAAAAGCACAAACGTCCCAGAATCACTGACGTGTGAAACGGGCCTTATACTTTTCCTCTGATTGCTCCACTCCTGATTTTGGCTACAAATACTGAGGTAAAAAACTCATCTAATACTCAACGTGTACAAGTGGCCTAAATTGAGCTAGGGCAGATATTTCAATAATCTCTTAATACAGTCTGTCTGTCATGGTAGCCTTATTAAAGATATGGAAGAAGGAAACCGGGATATGCCACGCTGACATCAAACATCCAGAAGTTGTTCATGTTCTCTTTTATTCAATCAGGTCTATGCATTTCGGAGTACGCAGCCTACTTCTTCAGGACAATTATTACAGAAAAAATCAACCATATGGTTGATTTTTTTTCTGTAATTGTCCTGAAGAAGGAGGCTGCGTACTCCGAAATGCATAGACCTGATTGAATAAAAGAGAACATAAACAACTTCTGGATGTTTGATGTCAGCGTGGCATATCCCGGTTTCCTTCTTCCACATCTGTAAGGCTACTTTCACACATCCGACTTGAGCTCTGCGGCTCAATCCGGCTGTGCAAGCTATGCAACGGATGCGGTGAAAACACCGCATCCTTTGCATAAGTTTTTCCTTTGCGGCCAGTCCGGTTTTTGCCGCTTGCGGCATGCTACTGAGCATGCGCAGTGGCAAAAACCGCATGCGGCGGCCGGATGCGGTTATTGCCGCATCGCGCCGCATCCGGCCGCCATAGGCATGCATTGAAAAATGCGCCGCATCGGCCGAATGCGGCGCGATGCAGGGTTTTTTGCCGCACGAAAAAACGTGCCAAGCAACGTTCCATCCGGCCGCCGCATCGGCTAAATCTGCCGCATGCGGCAAAAACCGGACGGAACGCAAGGCCATGCGGCACAATGCGGCACTAATTAAAGTCTATGCAGGAAAATTGCAACCGGCAGCAAAAAAAAACGGTTGTGATTTTCCTGCAAAGTGCCGGATTGTGCCGCATAGCAAAAACCGGAGGTGTGAAAGCAGCCTAACGCGTCTCTCCAGGGTTGCAGCAGACGCCATTTTATGCCTATGTAGGCGGTGTGACTGGCGCAACTTCTACAGGCGAGTACCTTACCTGTTGTCTTGTCAAATCCCACCAGATAGGGTCTTATCTGCGCTTCTTAACCACAGCTTACTTTTATGTCATGGAAGCCTGAAATACACAAAAAAACTTTGGGATCCATTACATTTCCCTGTGATAACACTAAACTATCTGAGCTTTGAGAAAGTGTTATCATTTGGGCAAAATAAAGCAAAGGAGCTGCAGACGCTAGACTTGAAGCCTCCTATAAATCACTCTCGTCACAAGAATGAGATACTGGAAAGGTTTTTGTGTCTTAAATATTCAGTATAGAGCCTTTTTTTTCTATAACACTTTGCTTGAGTTTTCCTTTAATGATGTATCGGGGTCTTAGACTCCTGCTCCCAGAGATAAGAGCGCAGCACGTTTACTTATTTTTCTACTTGGGTTATTGTCTATTTTCTTCAACCATAACGGAAACATAACTGAAAATAGGTGCGGAAAATGAAATTTAATTACGATCGTTCGTCTCGTACGCGGCGAGTGCATTTTTCAGGGATTAATTTTACATTGTCTGCTTTTTCCTCTAGTTTTTGATCTCAGAGGGGTACTTATTTATTTAATTTGGCTTCCGGAGCGCATTGAGAAGTAATTCTAGGTCCCGCTGAACACCATGCTCTATATAAATATTTATGACGCTGGTAAATCTTTATTAAAACGTCTACCGCATTATTCTCACTTGTTTTTCTTGTACTTTTTTTCTGTTAGGTTTTTAAATCAGGCAATGCAGCTTTACAATGCAACTGAAGTGGTGCCAATTAACTATGTGTTTTTCACGACCAGCGCGATACTCGCAGGTACTGTACTATTATGTCATAGTATATAAAAACAGCCAATAAAGTATATCTGATTTTTACTTTGCCTTATAATATGACTTCATGAAATCAGCCGGCAGCTGCTAATTTATAGCCGGTTGTAATGGTTCAGGATAAATCCTGACAACTTTTATCTCAGCAGTGTTTTATTGGATTATTAGTCAGAGGCAGTGCCAGCTTCAATAAAAGTCTCATTTCCATGTTTGTTCTCTATCCAAATCAATACTTTCTTATTGCGTCTTGTTTTTCTCTATGTAAGCGATTGGCCTGAGGCTTTCAATTGCTAAAGTTATTTTTTTTCTGTAATGTGGTTCATTTCAAGTTTATTAAAAAAAAAGGCTTTAAACTTCCTTCTATAAATTAAAGAAAATTAGCTTGAAGGACAGATTGAGATTAAATTTGCCACGTCAATATTTCAATTTGAAGCATTAATCTTTTATATATTACTAAAATAAATTAGAACCGCAGCCTGTCGGTCATTGAGAACTGTAGGCACATTGTGTACCTCTGCGTAGTGCTTCCGTCTGACACTATTATATAGAATGTAAGAGTTTGCGAGACCTATAGAAGTGCCATATTACCACTTTGCACATCTGTCGTGCAGTGTTTAGTGTTGCACTTGTTGGGTGTCATGGCAGTGTCTGACGCTGTGTACATTGCAGAGTCTGACAAACAGCCTGGGATCACTTAGTTGTACAACCTGTCATGGGCGTCAATTCGTTCTGGTTTCACTGCTCTTCAGTACAGAAGGAGTTAATTCCTGCTGGCTTGTGATCGTCTGCTGGGAGCTCAGGCTGCTAATCACCACTAGCTGCCCTCACCCTTTATAAGCTTCTGCATTCTGGGGCTGAGTGCCAGATATTGCTTTCTCCTCCCTGGTTCCTATGTTTATCCAGCTTTATGGTGATCTACAAGTTGTTACGGTTCTGCATGGTGTGTGAGTCGTCCAGTTGTGTACTTATCTCCTACACCTTTTGTGTTGCTACCCAGTTCATATACTGTCCCTGCTTTGTGTTTATGTGCACGAGTTTTCGTTTACTGTTATCTGTGATTATTTGTGGGGTTTTGGTTACTGGGTTTTCGGCCCGCTCCCCAGGTGAGGGGAAGTAGTATCAGGGCTTGAACAGGAAGCAGGGCCACGTTGGAGGCTCGAACCTGGCTACCATCGAGCCTACCTTCAAGATTAGGGACAGCGCAGGGGCCCCAGTCTTAGGGTCAGCCTAGGAGCCTCTGTTCCATCACACCCCCATGACAACATCTTAGAGTAGTAATTAAAGCCTTCAACAAACTTTGCATAAATAAATGATACAGGCAAATATTAACCCCTTCACCCCCGGGTGATTTTTCGTTTTTTCCTCCCCTTCTTCGAAGAGTCATAAGTTGTTTTTTTTTTGTTTTTTTTGTTTTTATTTTTCCGTCAGTATAAGCTATATGAGGGCTTCTTTTTTGCGGGCCGAGTTGTACTTTTGAACGACATGATTCATTCTGACCCACATTGTATTGTAAAATGGGGGAAAAAAATCCAAGTGCGGTGAAATTGCAAAAGCAAAACAAAGTGCAATTCCACAATTATTTTGCGGGGGTATTTATTTACCATTTTCCGTATATGGTAAAATTGATTTGGCAGTATGATTCCCCAGGTCAGTATACATTCATAGATACCAAACATGTATAGCTTTAATTTTATCTTTTCGAGATCTGGGGCTTACTTTTTGCATCGTGAGATGCGTTTTTAATTGTACCATTTTTGCGTAGATGCAATATTTTGATCACCTGTTATTGCATTTTAATGCAATATTGTGGCACAGAAAGAACCCGTTTTGATCTCTGTTTTCTCGCTATGCCCATTGCCGATCAGATTGATTGATTTTATATTTTGATAGATTGGGTATTTATGAATGTGTATTTTTTTGTTTTATTTGCAATTAACAAAAAAAACGGGGGGGGGTGATATGAACTTTTTAGCTGCACATGTCAACTGATCAGACCAGCAGACATATGCGGGGAATAATGTTGGCTTGCATTAAAGGGACAGACACAGCCAAGCACATATATAGACGTTCTTGTTCGTAAATGGGTTAAAAAAAAAAATTGAAATATATCTTAGCAGAGACATCTGATTCTTTCTCCACTTATAAGCCACTTCTTCCCCTGCCTGCAGAACTCGCTGCTAGAGATGAGTGAAACGATTCGCAGGACCCTGGTCCAGTGGCCACATTAGTGAGCCGATACTACTGGACAGGAACTCTGTGAACCATTTCCTACTTGCTGGCATCTCCAGCTCTTTTTTTTTTTATTAGCATGACCAGCTAATCAAAGTGGAGCGTGGGGATACTGGCAAGGAAAGTGTTCATGGTAATCCTGATCAGCAGCCACAGAATATTGTTGTGGGTGCTGGATCAGGGTCCTATGAATTTATTTTTTCAAAACTTTTTTTTGGTTTTCAAAGTAACATGGATAGCCAGCTCAGTGAGGCGCCAGATTACAGCTACTATTAAAGGGAACCTGTTACCACTTTTTTGGCCTATAAGCTGCGGCCACCACCACCGGGCTCTTATATACAACATTTTAACATGCTGTATATAAGAGCCCAGGCCTCTGTCAGAACATAAAAAACACTTTATAATACTTACCTAACAGTCGCGCGGTTGGCCATATGGCCGTCTCCATTCTCCGGTGCCGGCGTCTTCTCTTTCGGCCATCTTCGTCCTCCTTCTGACTCCTGTGTGCATGACGCGTCCTACGTCATAAACACTCGCTGGTCCTCCGCAGGTGCACTACAATACTTTGATCTGCCCTGCTCAGAGCAGATCAAAGTGCGTCTGCTCATGACCTGAATGCAGGCGAGTGTGTATGACGTTGGACACGTCATGTACCGAGGCTAGAGAAGGAGAACAAAGATGGCCAAAAGAGCCGGCACCGGACAACGGAAACGCCCATATGGCCAACCACGCGACCGTTAGGTAAGTATTATAAAGGGTTTTTTATGTTCTCACAGCAGCCTGGGCTCTTATATACAGCATCCTAACATGCTGTATTATAAGAGCCCGGTGGTGGTGGCCGCAGCTTATAGGCCAAAAAAGTGGTGACAGGTTCCCTTTAAAGGGAACCTGTGATATGGAAAAATGCTACTAACCTGCAGATATTGGGTTAATCTTCAGGTTAATAGTGTTCTAAATCTACCCTGTGCCTGCACATTAAACCTTGCTGCTGGGAGGAAAAAAACTTTTAATCTTCCCAGCAGTGTTAAGGTTTCAGTCATGGGGTTGTCACCGGCGCGTATTCAGTCACTGCTCTGTGTATGGAGAGCTGCGTCTATAGCCACGCCCCCTGAACTGACTGACAGCCACTCAGCATTAGGACCAGCTGTCAGTCACTGCTGGGAGCATTGTTATAGCTGCCTTTTTCCATACACAGAGGTTGACTGAAACCCGCGCCGGTGCTGCCCCCGTGACTGAAACCGGAAAACACTGCTGGGAGGATTAACATTTTTTTCCGATCAGCAGCAGGCGCCGGGGCAGGTTTAGAATAATATTAACTTGAAGATTAATTAATCCCATATCTGCAGGTTAATAGCATTTTTCCCAAGTGCCAGGTTCCCTTTAAACTTCTGTGGATAGAGGAGGAGGAATGTAGGGGCCCTAAAGCTGGGCAGATCCAGCGATCCGGTCAGCTTCAGAACAGCATGTGTAAGCTCCATAGCAAAGGGCTTGTAAGTGCTGCACTCCTTCCTTAGGAAACCACCCAACACTGAGATGTCAGGAAGTGAGAATGGTGAGAATTTTTAATGAGTCAATTAAAACGTTGCTTGATTTTCCAATACTTTTGAAATTTTAACTATTTCTGATGATAAAAAACGCCCTTTTAATTATCATCTTTGTTGAAAACAGTAGTTTAAGCAGCTATTATTAGTTGCCTACAACCACCATAAACAATAAACAGCAATGTTAATACAATTCAGAATACAATAGAATGATAATACAGACAAGAGAAAGAGATCTTTGACAGTTTTAGAGGTTTTCCCACAAATCACATTTTTCACTTTTCTTAAAATAGGTGATCCAGGTCTGGTTCTTGGGTTCCCACTGCTCGAATTACCACCAATCACTAGGACAGGTTCTGAAGCCCTGTTATTTTTCTCCAATTAAAGTTGCTATGGAATGGAAAAATAAGTTGTGCACTTTTCCTTTCCATTCATTGTCTATGGGACTGATCGGACCCATAGTGATCAAGATATTCATCATCTTAACAGTGCATAACGCATACTGTTATTCATGTGAAAACCCCTTTAAGAGGTAGCTAGTGACAACATGAACCTTCACACATAAGAGTTTTGCTTGTATAATAACTTGGCTGGAATACTTATTTAAAGAGGTTTCCTGGAGTTTTAAGAAATTTAATGATGAGTCAATTAAATGACTTCAGCAACATATCAGAATGACAGCACATAAATGACTACACCTTTGAAAAGAAAGATTTTAATCAAAATCTCACCTCACTGAACAGAAGAATAATTTCCCAAATTTTGACAATACTGAATTTTCTAGAATATTTTTTAAAACATAACATGAAAGTAATGTTAGTAATATAACTTCCATTACAAAATCATCAGTTTTACTCAAATTAGTGGATGCAAAAATGAGATCACCCCACATCAAAAACTATTACATCTAGTGTTTTGTTTGACCTCCATGATTTTCAAGGAAAGCACCAAGTCTTCTAGGCCTGGAATGAACACGTTGGTGGCATTTTGCAACATTTATCTAGATGTTTTAGATTCTGGATGGAGAGTGATGCTCAACTTGTCTCTTCAGAATTCCCAATTGGCGTTCGGTTGGTTCTGATCAGGAGACATATTTGGCCACTGAATCACTTTCACCCTGTTCTTCAGAAATGCAACAGTGGCCTTAGATGTGTGTCTTGGATCATTGTCATGTTGGAAAAGTGCATGTCTACCAAGGGTATGGAGTGATGACAGCATCTTCTTTTTATATGTATAGATCAGTACATCTGTGAATCCATGATACCATCAAAGAAATGTAGCTCTGCGACACCAATAACCCCACGTAATTCAACCCCACGTAATGAAATTGCCACCACAATGTTTCACTGTAGGCACCGTGTATTTTTCACTATACTCCTCACCTTTGTGACAACATACAGTTTTGAAGCCATTAGTTCTAAAAGCATTTATCTTGGTCTCATCACTCCAGAGTACAGAGTCCTAGTAGCCTTCATAATTTTCAGCAATGGCCCTCGCAAATTGTAGCTTTTTTGTGCATGGGCTTTAGGGGAGGCTTCCTTCGTGGATGACACCCATACATGCTATTCCTCCGCAGTGTACGTAATAATGTATTGTGTCAAACTCTTACTCTGTTTTGGCTTTTTACGCCTTTAGCTAGCTGCAGTGAACTTGCATGACTATTTTCTTTAACCCGTCTCATCAGACGATGATCCTGTTTAGGTGTTAACTTTCATGATGGTCCTGGACATTTGTAAGACCATTGTAGTCCATCTTTGATACATTTTTGTATCACTTTTTCTACTGTATTCCGACTGATAAGTAAAGCTTTACTGATCTTCTTGTAGCTTTCACCTTAATATTCTTTTTCAGATTTTCTGCCATTTCTCTTACATGTTGTGCCATTGCTGACATCATGAAATGGGAAGGGCTTTTCTTTAAGTAATGCTCTTTTATAGTCAACGGTCTGCTGGACACCTGTTTAAAGGGAACCTGTCACCATTTTTTCCACTATTAAAACAAAAGTATCACCTTCTGTAGCTCCTGGGCTGCATTCTATGAAGGTGCACCTTGTTTGCTGACCTCCATTGCAGACCCCAAAAAGAACTTTATAAAAGCTCACTGTTTCCTATGCAAATGACCTGTGTTGGCCAGATGGGCAGGCTCCATTTCGACTCCTGTCCCCCCTCCTGCCGCTGTTCGCTGTCCTCCTGTCATGATTGACATGGATGACGACGACGCCGTCATCATCCACGCTGTTGGGGAAGTCTTGCGTAGGCACAGTTCGCTGTGCCCCTATCGTAGGCCTGAGCAGAAAACCATTTCCCACGCACCGGTGATGTATTTGCAGAGGCACGAGATTATGGGCGGATATGAGGATGACGCTGGTGAGGTCATGCACAGCGCCACACTTAATCTCACGCCTGCGCAAATATATCACCAGCGCGTGCGATGCAAACTGTTTTCTGCTCAGGCCCGCGATAGGGGCACAGTGAACTACGCCTGTGCGAGACTTCGCCAGCAGCATGGATGATGACGGCGGCAGCGTCATCCATGTCAATTATGACAGGAGGACGGCGAACAGCGGCAGAAGGGGGGACAGGAGCCGAAATGGAGCCTGCCCATCTGGCCAACACAGGTCATTTGCATAGGAAATGGTGAGATTTTTTAAAGTTCTTTTTGGGGTCTGCAAGGTGGGTCAGCAACAAGGTGCACCTTCATAGAATGCAGCCCAGGAGCTGCAGAAGGTGATACTTTTGTTTTAATAGTGAAAAAACTGGTGACAGGTTCCCTTTAATGAATAATTAGAATTCTTGTTAATTGGAATTTTGTAGTCCAAACTTTAGCTTTGCTCCTAAGACATTCATTGGGGTGTACTCATTTTTATAAGAATTTGTTAGGAAAATTACTTTTTTTGGAGTTCAAAATAATAAGTATTGTTTGCAATCAATGGCCCACATTTGTGGAAGTATTATGTAGTATGGTATGTTGAGTCTGAATGGAAACTAAAGGTTTTCTGACAAATCTGTAGGGGTGTACTCATTTATGCTGATCATTGTAGATTTACATATATATATATATATATATATATATATATATATATATATATATATATATATATATATATATATATATATATAATAAACCAGAGAAGAAAAAACCCCATATAAAATATAACCTTTAATTAATACATTAATGTATTAACTAAAAGGTTCTATTTTATATGGGGGGTTTTTTCCTCTGGTTTATATGTATTGTACCCCTCTTTCCTGATTAGCTGGGGCTTTTCTTTTTTTCTACACTTACATATATAATGTTTTAATAAAATTTCCTTTTTTCTCTATTCACAGGAATCATTTTTTACCAGGAGTTTCGGGATGCGGCCTTACTGAATATATTCATGTTTATTTTTGGGTAGGTAATTTAATCGTATTTGTTTGTGTCTTCTAAACACTATAGATACACCTCAGAAAAATCTTGGCTTTTTGAGTGTATTTTCTGAATTTTCCAGGTTTTTCCAACACTCCAAAAATATACCGATGGAGGTTTGAGAAAAAAAAACGTTTCTGGTGTCCACTAAGTGTCCGACATTCTAAAACAGAAGACATGTTTACTCACCCTCTACTGTCACAAGCTTAACCAGAATACCAGAATTTGGAGAGGGTGTATTGTAGACCTGTAGGCCCTCTTCTTTATTAAAAAAAAAAATCATTCTCTGTTGGAGTTTTCCAGTCTAGTCCGATAGGTGGAGGTTATGTATATTATTATTTTTTATTTATTTTTTTTTACTATCCCCTGAATTTTGCCAGGGGGTCTGACACTAAAGAAGTTTTCTATGAATATAAATATATAAGAAATATTTTTTTACTATAGTATTGCAGACATAAAGAAATGACAAACCTACCAGTACTTACCAGCAGGTCCTGCACTGCTTCTATCCCTGGTCTGGTCTTTATTGACCGGCTGCAGGAGTCGTGGTACAACTAAAGCACACGTGACCATTTCAGCAAGTCACAAGACTGGGTATGTTGACTATATTTTGGGGGGGTTGGTTTGAGGGTCTGAATTTTACTTAGGGGTTCTGTTTTCAATGGGATATTATTATTATAGGGAATCTGATCATATTTAGGGGTCTGGTCTGGGGTTTGTTAATATAGAGGATTTTTTCCCCCATACAAGCCATGTGCCCCAAATTGGCGTTTTTCAGTTTGCCATATACTGCTGCTCAAGTCTCAGACAGTAAAAGCCCCTTGTGCCCCTTTGACAGTCACAATACCATTCTATTAGTGCACCTATAACAATAAATACCTACTGAACATTTAATAATGTCTCCTTTGTCCCCCTCCTGCGCACAGTATGGTGCCCGTACTGCTCCCCTATACACAGTATGATGGACCCACGTCCCCCTCCTACACAGTATGATGGACCCACGTCCCCCTCCTACACAATATGATGGACCCACAGCCCCCTACTACACAGTATGATGGCCCACAGCTCCCCTGTGCACAGTATGCTGGACCCGTAAGACCCTCCTACACTGTATGGTGGGCCCACAGCTCCCCTCTGCACAGTATGATGGACCCATCGCACCCTCCTGCACAGTATGATGGTTTCACAACCCCGTACTATACAGTATGATGGATTCACATCTCTTACTACACAGTTTGTTGGCCCATAGCTCCCCTGTGCACAGTATGATGAAGCCAACACCCCCTCCCACACAGTATGATGAACTCACAGCTCCCATGTGCACAGTATGATGGACGCACAGCCCCCTCCTACACAGTATGAAGGGCCCACCGCTCCCTTATATGAAATATGATGCTTCCCACAGATCCCTATAAAGGTCCCAGGCAGACCTATGCAATGACCTCTTCATGCTGGAACTGACGTCCTCTGCGTGTCGTGGCACAATGATGTCGTTGCCTCGCTCCACTTGGGACCTGCCACTCTGCATTCTGCAGGCCTAAAGCGGTCTACTGCCGACAGACCGGATAGCAGGGGTGCAAGGCGACAATTTCTCTCTGCTCTGCCCCAGAGCTTAACTATATTAGTGTGCGGAGTATATTTTCCTTTGCAGCAGTACAGATGCCAATCCTTGCAACTAAAAACTATTTAATAAGTAATGGAAATCTTGATTTTGCCTTTAATTTTGTCCCGTGTTTAAGTATAAAAATGGTCAAAAAACTATATTTAGTGCAAAATGAGATCAATAAAAACAGAAGCTTGACATTCCAAAAACAAATTTTCATACAGATTCATTGTCTTAAAGATAAGAGTTGCAGATCTCATAAAATGTCGATGCAAACCAAAATGTATTTATTTTATTTATTTTTTTTTTACAAAGTTCTGTACTTTGTTTTGGCACTAAACTAATTTTAAAAACTGTACAATTTTTATATGGCCATTATCTCACTTATTTACAACCAGGTGATTTTTCGTTTTTGTTTTTTTGCTCCCCTTCTTCTGAGAGCTGTAACTTTTCTTTTTTGTGAAGCTTGCCATATAAGGGTTTGTTTTTTGCAGAACAAGTTGTACTTTTACACAAAACCATTCGTTTTACCATGTACTGTACTGGAAAACAGCAGAAAAATTAAAAGTATTATAAAATTGCAAAAAAAAGTGCAATTGCACGATTGTTTTAGGGATATTTTATTCACAGTATTCACTATATGGTAAACCTGATGTGGCGGTGTGATGCCTCAGGTCAATACGAGTTCATAGATACCAAACATGTATAGGTTTACTTTTATAAAAGGATGAAAACAAATTCAGAAATTTGTCCAAAAAAAGTGGTGCACTTTCTGTTCCATTTCCCATGACCCGTAGCGTTCTCATTTTTCGTGACATGGGTCTCATTGATGACTTATTTTTTTGTGTTTCGAGCTAACATTTTTAACGATACCATTACTGTGCAGATGTGCCATTTGTATCACCTGTTATTGTATTTTACGCAAAATTTGCAACAACCGAAAAAAAAAATCATAATTTTGGTGTTTGTTTAGAATTTTATGACACAACGCTGTTTACCAATCAGGTTAGTTGATTTTATATTTTGATAGATCGGGCATCTCTGAATGCGGCAATACCAAATGTGTGTATATTTTTACTTTTTTTTTATTGTTTAATTTTTAATAGAGCAAATGGGGGGGTGATTTGAACGTTTAGGGGTTTTTTATTTTTTTTTAAACTTTTTTGAAAACTTTTTTTTTTTTATTTGATTTTACTAGTCCCCCTAAGGGACTATAAGGATCAGCAGTCTGATCGCTTGTTCATTTCTCTTGATCAGAGCTGCACAGCTCTGATCAGCACAAATGCAGCGTTCCTGTTACAGCCAGTGTCTGTCGGCTCGAACAGGAAACACATCATGATAGTAACAGGAGTCATCCCATGACCCATCACTACCATGGCAACCATCAGCTCCCCGTAATCGCGTCACAGCCCACAGTGGCCATTTAAATCGTGCTGTCACAGTTTGACGGCATGCTCTAAGGGGGTTAACAGGTGCGGGTGGATCGCGGATCCACCCGTGCCTGCTAGCCGCACATGTCTGCTGTTCAAATCAGCAGACATGTGCAAGGATCACCGCTGGCTCACTGCAGCAGCCAGAGGTGATTACCTCGATATGACCAAGGACATACCAGTTCGTCACCAGTCATGGAGGGATTAAATATTCATATTGGCACGGCATTTTTAGTGTATATTGAACCCTTTAAAAAAAAAAAAATTATTCACCATGTCTGCACAGAGTTTTAGTATTTTTTCCTGATTTTCAGTAACTTTTCTTTTTTTAAAAAACAAAAAAAAAAACAAAAATAAAACAAACAACAAAAACCTAAGAGTAAATGTGGTGTTTGACTCCATCTCTATATGAAATCCAGATCTCTGAAATCTTCTTATTATGCCATATACACGGAGGACTGGCCTTGTTTTCATTAAGCCATAAGCAATAAAAACAAGTTTATGGTTCTTTACAAGTCTATCTAATTCCAGGCAATAAAACGGCACTTTATAAATGGACGATCCATTAATTAGTCTAATGCTCGGCAGTGATGATGTTTGGCTTGTTTTAGAGTCACTTACACCGAAAACGAGGTTTCATATTAGTCCATTTAGGCCTCTCAGACAGTGAAGTGCTCCAGCAGACAATGAATATCATAATTAACAAAGATAATTGCTGCACAAAGCGGCCTGGTGTGTGGGAAGACGAGCTTCTTGCATATTAATGGCTGATATTATGAAAGACATAAAAAAGTGAAGGGAAATAAAACGACTTTTGTAATGTGTTAATCTAACGCTTTATGGAAAGTGGTTTTCAAATGAAATTATATTTCTTTGTCGCTCCATTGGGAGACCCAGACAATTGGGTGTATAGCTATTGCCTCTGGAGGCCACACAAAGTATTACACTTAAAAGTGTAAGGCCCCTCCCCTTCTGGCTATACACCCCCAGTGGGATCACTGGCTCACCAGTTTTGTGCTTTGTGCGAAGGAGGCAACACATCCACGCATAGCTCCACTTTTTAGTCAGCAGCAGCTGCTGACTATGTCGGATGGAAGAAAAGAGGACACATATAGTGTCCCCAGCATGCTCCCTTCTCACCCCACTGTATGTCGGAGGTGTTTGTAAGGTTGAGGTACCCATTGCGGGTACGGCGGCAGGAGCCCACATGCTGATTCCTTCCCCATCCCTTTTTACAGGGCTCTGGGTGAAGTGGGATTTACCGGTCTCCAGGCACTGAGACCGTGCTCCATCTACAGCCCCTGGAGAAGATGCTGGATGGAGCGGAGTACATCAGGGACATGGCCCTGCTTCCTCAAGGTACTCTGTGTCCCCGTGCATTTGGCGCTCACACCGCAGCATGCTGGGTGTTGTAGTGCGCCGGGGGACATCAGCGCTGCGGCGCCTGTGCCATGGCCTCATTCAGCTTTGCTGAAGCAGGCTCACTTATGGGAATCCCGCCCCCAGACCTGCCAGTCAGGAGAGGGGCGGGACGCTGGCCACTTCTATGAATCGGTCGCGCCGGCCGCTGGAACTGCGGCGCGGCTGGCACTTGTGGTGCGCCGGGGACTTCAGCGCGGCCCGCGCTTTTACGGCGGCCGCGCTGTTAACTCGAGTCCCCGGCTTCTGGGCCTAGTCTCCCTTCGTTACCGCCCACAGCCCTGACAGTCAGGGTAGGGGCGTGACGCTGCATAGAGCAGAGCTGAGAGCTGGAGTATGTTTTGCATACTCCACCCCTCTCACTGTGTGCACTGTGAAACCGGATTCCCGCACTTTCTCAGGCACGCCCACGGCTTCCTTCTCTACAAGGACACCGGCAGCCATTAGTGTCAGTTTCTGTACGATACAGAGACAAGTGTGGAAGACCCTGGCATTCTGATAGTCACACAATCGCTGTAACAGGCGTTAAGCAGCACCTGTGGTGCTAACCCCACTAGTGCAGAAGTGCACTTATAGATATGCTTGTACTATATACATTGCACTGTTTGGTCGCACGTTGTATATACCCTCCTGGATTATGCGGAGGAGTTATCAGCATATTCTCTGTGTAAAACAAAGGTGCAGAACCACATGTTTTTCTATACAGCTGGTACAGCATGTACGGCTATACGGCCGGCAGGTACATAGACTCCCATTGTATGCACTAATGGCCAGGGGATGAGGACGGTGTCTGCAGTATTTACTGACAGTTTTTCTGAGACTATGGCTATGATACTAGAAGCCTAGCAGTCCGGACATGTCTCTCACAATATGGGCACTGTTGAATCATTGATCCATGGCCCCCCTCAGTGTGAATAACTAACAGCTCCGGGAATGTCACACGCATCCCAGAGTCACGGCTCTGCACGGACGTCAGTCCCAGACAGCCTAAGTGGGCTCGCTATGAGCGGCCTCGGTTTCATCAGGGTCCTAACAGAAGGACTCGCTGTGTAATGAGGCGGAAGTAGCGGCTCAGGATTCTGATCCTGAGACCGCTCTCAATCTGGATACACCTGATTGTGACGCCATAGTAAATAATCTTATAGCGTCCATCTATAGAATGTGGGTTATTTCTCACAGCTCCTCCAGTGGAGGAGTCAGCTTCACGTATTTTTCTGGACCACTCTGCCTTCAGAGAGGCAGTCCAGGAACACCACGCTTATCCAGATATGCGCTTCTCCAAACGGCTTAGGATACACGTTATCCCTGTCCCCTGACTTGGTCAAGGACTGGACCCAATGTCCCGAGCGGCATCCTCCAATCTCCAGGCTTGTAGCTAGATCCATAGTTGCAGTGGGAGATGGAACTGCAAACTCAAAGATGCCACTGACAGACAGATGGATCTCTGGTCGAAAGCCATCTATGAGGCTGTCGGCGCACCGTTGGCTCCGGCATTCTCTCCCTTGGGGCACTCCAAGCTATTTCAGCTTGTCTTACACAGATTGACACGGTTACACGTACATCTGTGCCGCAGGTGGCATCCTTAACCTCTCAAATGTCTGCATTTGTTTCTTACGCGATTCAGGTTATCCTGGACTCTGCGAACCGTGCGGCGGTAGCCTCCGCTACTCCGTGTTTTTAAGCAGAGCCTGGTCTGCTCGTTAAGTGAATAGAAGGCAGATTCTGCTTCCAAAAAAGGTTGCCTAACCAGTTGCCTTTTTCTGCTGACCGACTGTTTGGTGAGCGTTGGATGTAACCATCAAACAGTCCAGGGGTAAGGATTCATCCTTTCCTCAGCCCGGACACAACAAACCCCAACAGAGCAAGAGGCAGTCGGGGTTTTCGGCCTTTTCGAGGCTCGGGCAGGTCCCATTTTTCCTCGTCCAATGTGGACTCAAAAGGATCAGAGGAGCTAAGATTCTTAGCAGGCTCAGTCTCGCCCAAAAAAGCGACAGTCTGAAAACCCGCTTCCAAGGCGGCTTCCTCATGACTTGCGGCCTCGGTCGGTAGCAGGCTCTCCCGCCTTGGCGATATTTAGCTGCCATAGGTCAATGACCATTGAGTGTGAGACATTCTGTCTCACGGGTACAGGATAGAGCTCACTTCTCGTCCTCCAACTCGATTCTTCAGAATTTCTCCACCTCCCGGCCGGGCCGCTGCTCTTCTGCAAACACGGTGCACTCTATAGGCAGAAAGAGTGATGACCCCCGTTCCTCTTCAGGAACAAGGTCACGGTTTTTACCCCAAATTCTTTGCGGTACCTATAACAACGGGCCGTTCCGTCCCGTTCTGGATCTAAAAATGCTCAGCAAGCTCGTGGACACCAGGCGGTTCCGGATGGAATCCCTCCGCCATGTCATCGCCTCAAGGTCCCAAGGATATTTCCTACCATCATTAGGCATCAAGGATGCTTATCCACACGTGCCGATTGATCCAGAGCACTAGCGTTTCTACGCTTCGTTATAGGAGACGAACACCCTCTGTTCGTAGCTCTACCTTCCGGCTAGCGACAGTCCAACTGGTCTTCGCCAAGGTCAGGGCAGCAGTAGTCACAGTCCTGCACTCTCAGGGTCACTCTGTGGTCCCGTATTTAGACGATCTACTTGTCAAGGCACTCTCTTAGGAAACATGCCAACACTGCCCGAACGTTGCGCTGGAGACTCTCTAGAGTTTTGGGTGGATCATCAACTTTTTAAAGTCAGATCCGACCCCGACCCTATCGATAACATATCTAGGCATAGAGTTTCTTACTCTCTCAGCGATAGTGAAGCTGCCGCTAGACAAACAGCATTCACTACGGGCTGCAAGCTCTTCTTTAAGAACCAGTCGCACACATTGAGACGCCTCATGCACTTCCTACGTAAGATGGTAGCAATGGAGGCAGTTCCTTTCGCGCAGTTTTACTGCGTCCACTACAATGGGACATTCTCCGCCAATGGGACGAGGAGTCGATGTCCCTCAACAGAGTCGTCGTTCTTTCTCAGGCGGCCAAGGAATCTCTACGGTGGTGGCTTCTTCTCACCTCTTGGTCAAAAAGAAGGTCCTTCCTATCCCCGTCCTGGGCGATAGTTACGACAGACGCGAGTCTATCAGGGTGGGGAGCAGTTTTTCTCCACTACAGCGCTCAGGGTACGTGGACTCAGCAAGAGTCCACTCTTCAGATCAATGTTCTTGAACACAGAGCAGTGTATCTTGCCCTACAATCCTTCCAACAGCGGCTGGAAAGCAAGCATATCCGACTTCAGTCGGACAGCTCCACAGCGGTGGCATACATCAACCACCAAGGAAGAGCGCGCAACCGGCAAGCCTTCCAGGAAGTCCGGCAGGTTCTGATGTGGGTGGAAGACACGGCATCCACCATATCCACAATTCACATCCCAAGTGTGGAAACTAGGAAGCTGACTTCCTAAGTCGCTGAGGTGTGGCCGAAAGAGTATGGTCTCCTCACCCGGACGGGTTTCAGGAGATCTGGCGCCGCTGACAGAGGCCGGACGTCGATCTAATGGCGTCACGGCACAACAACAATGTGCCAGCTTCATGGCACGGTTTCACAATCATCGAGCTCTGGCGGCAAACGCCTTAGTTCAGCATTGGTCGCAGTTCCAGCTACCTTAGGTGCCACCTCTGGCATTGTTGCCCAGAGTACTGCGCTAGATCAAGACCGACTGCGGCCGCGCCATCCTCGTCGCTACAAATTGGCCGAGGATGTTGTGGTACTCGGTTCTGTGGTGCCTCACGGTAGGCTAACCGGGGGCACTACCAGACCAATCAGACTGGCTGTCTCAAGGGCCATTCTTCCATTTGAATTCTACGGCCCTCAACCGGATGGTGTGGCATTGAGTCCTGGAACCTAGTGTCGTCAGGATTACCTCAGGACGTGGTTGCCACCATGAGACAGGCTAGCATACCAACGTCCGCCAAGATTGACCACAGGACGTGGAAGATGTTCTTATCTCGGTGCTCGGCGCAGGGTGTTTCTCCCTGGCCGGTTGCATCGTCTATGTTTCCTTCCTTCCTGCAATCTAGGTAGGAAAATGGGTTGTCGCTCAGTTCCCTTTAGGGACAAGTCTCAGCGCTATCTGTATTTTTTCAGAAACGACGACTTCCTCAGGTACGCACGTTCCTACGGGGAGTTTGTCTTCTCAGCACTCCGTACAAGCGGCCGTTAGAGCCCTGAGATCTGAACAAGGTTCTAATTGCTCTCCAGATGCCGCCTTTCGAGCCTTTGAAGGATGTCTCCCTTCCCGTTTTTCACGGGAAGTGGCCTTCTAGTAACGGTCTCGTCTCTTAGGAGAGTTTCCGAGCTAGCAACGCTCTCATACAAACTCCCTTCCTGGTCCTTCACCAGGACAGGGTAGTTCTGCGTCCGGTTCCGGAATTTCTCCCTAAGGTGGTATCCCATTTTCATATCAATCAGGATATCACCTCACCTTCTTTGTGTCCTCGTCCAGTCCATCAATTTCAGAAAGATTTGCATCTGTTGGTTCTGGTGAGAGCACTCAGGTTCTACTTCCCGCATGGCGCTCCTGCGCCACCCGGATGCACTCTTTGTCCTTGTCGCTGGTCGGCGTAAACAGTCGCAAGCTTCCAGATCCACCCTTGCTCGGGGGCTCGAGGAACCAATTCTTGAAACCTACAGTTCTACTGGGCTTCTGGTTCTCTCAAGGCCGAAGGCCCATTCTACCAGAGCCGTGGGTGCATCCTGGGCATTACGGCACCAGGCTACGGCTCAGCAGGTGTGTCAGGCACCCACCTGGTCGAGTCTACTTACTTTTACCAAGCATTATCAGATGCATACCTACGCTTCGGCAGACGCCAGCCTAGGTAGATAAGTCATTCAGGCGGCGGTTGGCCACCTGTAGGAGAGGGCCGTTTGACGGCCCTATCATGAGGTATTCTTTTACCCACCCAGGGATTGCTTTTGGACATCCCAATTGTCTGGGTCTCCCAATGGAGCGACAAAGAAGAAGGGAATTTTGTTTACTTACCGTAAATTCCTTTTCTTCTAGCTCCAATTGGGAGACCCAGCACCCGCCCTGTTTTCTCGGGGTTTTTCTGTTTTTTCGGGTACACATGTTGTTCATGTGGTATGGTTCAGTTCTCCGATGTTTCCTCGGATTGAATTGGTCTTTAAACCAGTTATTGGCTTTCCTCCTTCTTGCTTTGGCACTAAAACTGGTGAGCCAGTGATCCCACTGGGGGTGTATAGCCAGAAGGGGAGGGGCCTTACACTTTTAAGTGTAATACTTTGTGTGGCCTCCAGAGGCAATAGCTATACACCCAATTGTCTGGGTCTCCCAATTGGAGCTAGAAGAAAAGGAATTTACGGTAAGTAAACAAAATTCCCTTCTTCTCCAAGTGACTGATCTAATAGGGTTTGTTTTCAATCAATCATTTTACTTTTATGTTCTACTCTCCGATTCAGTCCTATTTATCTTCTGTAGCTCAATAATATTAGGATTTTAATATAAAAAAAAATTGAAAAAATGTTATGAAACCATAAGAAATGTATCATAAATGCAATTAAACACCTAATAATAAATATGTAGTTTTCTTTGCTAACCCTGTACAGTATGTATATACCGTAATAGGCAATGGAAGTGTGGTGTCCCTGAGGCCTCTGTCACCACAGAGGTGCTGCACCTCATGCAGATGTGTGGTTTCCTATCCCAGGATAGGGAAGGGGTCATCCACCGGTTCACACGACACATGCACACAGACAGACTCATCACAACACACCACTAAACTTTGACCCAATTTTCCCTCTATGGCAATCTTTAGGTAATTTTTTCTTAATTCACTGTTATTTACAGGGTAAAGAGAGGGATAGCCGACGCGGAACGGGGGCGCCCAAAAAGTTACGGTGTCAAACCCTCCGTTGTTAGGCAAGATTCAGATCCCATAGGGTATTATAGGGATCCCATCTACATAGATTATTCCCTCATACTGTTCCTGTATTTATTTTCATGTCTTCTGGGTGTTATTAATTTTAATTTATCTCATTAAAGATTGTACTTTTATTAGAATCTGAGGTTTTAGAGACACGGGAGTGCAGGAAGCACCCATGGGCTTGTTCCACAGAACATTGGGTGGAAGGATCTGGCCGCAAAACTGGGACCCGATCTTTAGACTAAAGAAAACTAATGTACTCTTTAGTAACACCGGGGGCCTGGGTGGCTACAAGCATCCAGGGCCGAAAATCAGCACACAAATCCAGTGAGGATCAGGCGCCAAGCAGGCAGAAAACCCGCTGAAGGTCCGCGGCCCTGGCTCAGGGCACTGTGTGCGGAGGCGCAGGACAGGAGGGCGAGAGTCAGCGCAGTAGAGACGACCAGGAAAGGCACATCTGAGGGGTGCACCAATATTGACCTCTGAGCTGCCCGGGATCGGCGGGAGCCCATTACGGTGGATCCAAGCATATCGCGGGTGATTGCCAACTTACTGTACCCCTGTGGAACTGGTACTATGAGTAAAGACTTTGACTGCAACCCCCAGTGTCATCTACATCCTTCCCACGCCCTCTCATGATCCCCGGGCCTCAAGCCCTACCTGTGGGGAGCAATTGCGCCTCAGATGTGCCATCAACATCTGCCCCGGGGAATACATAGCCCAGCTGTTGCCCAAAGATGGTGTCATGAACTTTTACTTTCAACTACAACTCCCATCATCACAATCATCATCCCTTTATTATTGAAAGACACCGCCAGGGTCACGGAACCGGGCCACACCGCTGCAACATCACCGGACTAGTCAGGCCTGGTAACGAGTACCCCCCAGCCCTGGAGCTGGGCATGTCAGACTATACTGTAATTCCTAATAGGAGTTGTGTCATGGAAACAATCCCCATTCCAGATTGCAGGCGACCAGTGATCGGATGGTAAACTGGCCATGTATTTACGCTTTTAATGCAAAGGATTATTTGCTAGCCGTTCAGTGCAATACATGGAAGACTCAGTTTGCCAAAACTCAACTTGGCTAAGTGAGTTCTTGAGTGGAGATCACCTCTGACATTCATATACCATCATAGGGCAAATCAAAATGTGATGTCTTAATTAAGCCCTTAACCCCCAGGGCGATTTTCCATTGTTCGTTTTTGTTTTTTGCTCTCCTTCTGTCAAGAGCCATAATTTTTTTATTTTTCCTTCAATCTTGCCATATGAGAGAATGTTTTTTTGCAGGACAAGTTGTACTTTTAAATGAAACCATACGTTTTACCATATAGTGTACTGGAAAACAGCAAAAAAATTCCAAGTGTAGAAAAATTGCAAAAAAAAATGTGATTGCATGATTGTTTTTGGGATATTTTATTCACCGTGTTTACTATATAGTAAAACTGATGTCAGTGTGATGCCTCAGGTTGGTACACGTTTGTAGACACCAAACATGTATATGATTACTTTTATCTAAAGGGTTAAAAAAATTCTTAAGTTTGTCCTGAGCACATGAGACAGATCTGACAGTCTACAGATACTGTGGGGAACGTTAGGCTGCCTGCAACATCATCCAGCACGATGTGTTTGAGTCGACAATAGGTCCATGATGATCTGGGAGGCATAAGGTTGAACAAACCTCCTTGTCAGAGCCAATATTCTCCTCAGTGCCATTAGATGGCAGGATGAAGTTCTTAGGGCGGCTTTGCACGTTGCGACATTGCACGTGCGATGTCGATGGGGTCAAATCGAAAGTGACGCGCATCCAGCGTCGCAGTCGATATCGCAACGTGCAAATCCTTTTTGATACGATGAACGAGCGCAAAAGCGTCGTTATCGTATCATCGCTGCAGCCTCCGACATTTCCATAATGCCAGTGCAGCGACAGGTGCGATGTTGTTCCTCGTTCGTGCGGCAGCACACATCGCTGTGTATGAAGCTGCAGGAGCGAGGAACTTCACCTTACCTGCCGCCGGCTGCAATGAGAAGGACGGAGGTGGGCGGGATGTTTACATCCTGCTCATCTCCGCCCCTCCACTTCAATTGGCCGCCTGCCGTGTGACGTCGCTGTGACGCCGCACGACCCGCCCCCTTAGGAAGGAGGCGAGTCGCCGGCCAGAGGGACGTCGCACAGCAGGTATGTGCGTGTGAAACTGCCGTAGCGATAATAATCGCTACGGCAGCTTTCACTAGTTATTGCACGTGCGACGGGGGCGGGACTATTGCTGCAGCATCGGTAACACATTGTTACCGATGTCGCAGCGTGCAAAGCCCGCCTTAGAGCCATTGTCACACATTACACCAGTGCAGTGAGCTCTGGGTTCCTTCTGGTTCAGGGAAAGCCCAGCTTCATATGGTCAGAGTGAAGGCAGCTCCTGGATGAGGAAGGCATTTAAGACATAAACTGGCCCTCAAGTTCCCCAGACCTAAATATAAGTGACAGCCTCTGGAACCTTTCTGTATCAGTGAATCTGAATTTACCAAGTAACTCCACACGCTGTCCAAAGTCTCAATGATGCCCTAATTTCGGTCTGGGAGGAGATCCCTTGGTGCATCATCTGCCATCTCATCGGGAGCACACATACAGGCACATGGGAGCCATTAATACTACTGAGTCACAGTATGAGCAATCATTATGAGATTCACCAGAATTCGATCCAGCTGTGATTTCAGTTTTTTTCCCTTTCCTTTTTTTAAGTGAATTTCAAACCAGGTCTCAATTGGTCAATTAGTTTGATTTCCATTGACTGTTGATCCATATTTATGTTTTTAACGAATTGCACAATTTATATCTGTAAAGCCTGCTTTACACCTTACGATCCAGCATACGATATCGTATGCGATCGTAACCGCCCCCATCGTATGTGCGGCACGTTCAATTTGTTGAATGTGCCGCACATACGAGTAACCCCCCCATCACAAGTACTTATCCGTCCATACGACCTCGATGTGGGCAGTGAATGTCCACTTCCTGGAGTGGGAGGAACGTTCGGCGTCACATCGACGTCACGCGGCAGCCGGCCAATAGAAGCGAAGGGGCGGAGCTGAGCGGGACGTAAACATCCCGCCCACCTCCTTCCTTCCGCATTGCTGGCCGGGAGCCATAGGACGCAGGTAAGGTCTGTTCATTGTTCCCGGGGTGTCACACATTGTGATGTGTGCTACCCCGGGTACGATGAACACCCTGACGTTCAATTCCTGAGGAATGAACAACGTGCGTGCGATGAACGTTTTACCATTCAATCGCAATCGCATGTAGCTGTTACACACTGCAGTGTACCTTACGATGCCGGATATGCGTCACTTACAACGTGACCCCACCGACACATTGTAAGATACATTACAGCGTGTAAAGCGGGCTTAAAGATGATCAACTTGAATCTTTCGTCGAGATCCGAGGTGTAATTTCTGTTCTCTTAATTTTTTTGGAGTGCAGTATAAATTTATCTAAAGAACAGAAAAAAAACCATTAAAAATTAGTGTAGGACAGTTTGTAAAAGTAGATATCGCTCTAATAGTGTGCTCTCTCTTGTGCACAATTGTAAAATCACTGGGCGGAAGGATTGGATAACTGAACAGTTACTGCTGCATGGCATCGGATTCCTGTCTGGTTAATAGTACATTAAATCTCTTAGCTTGACGTGGGTCGGATGATTAAGGCAAAATCAATTTCGGCTTATAAAGGTCTCACATGCCTATATTACAATTTCTGAAGCTACATGGACATGACAAAGTGAGATCACCTGTGTGACCTTACCTCTTATTGTATCAATAATATTCCCTTTACCTGTCCTCCTTAGGAAGCATGTCTTAGCAAGAAATAAGGTATTTGTGTCATTTGTATATTTTAACCCCTTCACGACCAAGGACGTACCTATATGTCCTTGGCCGTGTGTGTCCCTTTAATGCGGGCTTGCGTGGCGAGCCCACATTATTTCCCGCACATGATCCGATCAGCAGGTATGTGCAGCTAACAGGCACAAGTGGATCTCAGACCCACCTGCACCTGTTACCCCTTGATCGCACTGTCAAGCTGACAGCACAATCTAACGTTCTATGGCGAATATTGAGCTGCTTCCCGCTGCCCTGTGACGCCATCATGGGACACCAATGGATTGTCATGACAGCGTGGGGTCAGATGATGACCCCTCTCGCTACCATGACGTGTTTCCTGTGAATTCCAGCAGAGCGCCGGCTCTCACAGAAAAGCAGCATTTCTCCTGATCAGACGCAAAAAATAAGCAATAGCTGAGCCTCAGATCCCGAAAAATGAGAATGCTACAGGTCTCGGAAAATGGCGACAAAAGCGCAATTCTATTTTTTTTATTTTTCTTCAAACTTCTGAATTTTTGTTTCAACACTTATATAAAAGTAAAACTATACATGTTTGGTATCTACAAACTCGTACTGACCTGGAGAATCATATTGCCTGGTCAGTTTTACAAAATCGTGAACTTGGTAAATAAAAAAAAAAAAAAACAAAAAAACAAGTTGTGCAATTGCACATTTTTTTAATTTCACCCGTTTTCCAATACAACATGGGGCAGAATGAATGTTGACTTTCAAATTATAACTTGTCCCTTAAAAAAATCCAAACCTCATATGGCTATATTGACGGAAAAATAAAAAAGTTATGTCTCTTGGAAGGTGAGAAAAACAGAAAATCCTGGGGTGAAGGGGTTAATAACGTTTGCCAATTATTTATTTTTTTCCCCTCATATCACCATCTTTATTTAAAGTAAAAAGTAGAAATCTTGCAATTTTCACACTGGCCACTCGAGCATTTTTTACTTTAGATTGTAAAGTCCTGTTTCAGGAAATGTACATGTACTGTATATTAGCATCAAGAAACAAATTTTTTTATCTTTCATATTGAAGCATCTAATAAGTATGTGCAAAACTGATAATGTAAGAAATGGGGAGCAGTGGGAGCTGTGACATGTGAGTGGTGCATCCTGTGTTATCAGCTGTGTATAAAGGTGTTATCTCTCAGTATAATCCTGCCTCTGATGATAAGGAAACTGCTGAAAACTGTTTCTGAAAGGACAGGAATTTTAGTCACAACTAGCCACAGTGGCCAGTGTGACAATTACAATATTACTAATTTAGGGGGGGTTTTATTATAAGGCTCGTGATATTAGAAAAAAAAAATTGTCAAAATTAACAATAAAAAGTCACACATTCCTGACTTAAACAATATTTTGGACAAATAATTCCATTTTACTGTTGTTTCTGATCTGTGAGTGTATGTTTATGTGTAAATGGTTTACTAGATACTCTAAAAAGCAACATTGAACATCGTGATGCCTAAAATCATTTGCGCTTAATGACTTGGTCTGAAACCGCCACAATCAGGAATAACCGGGGGTTTCTTCACCAGTTTATCTTAAACACATTGTTCTCCTATAGAAATGTCTCAATCTGCCTGACAGTCATGTCTTCTGGGAATATACAGAACATTCTCTCACTTTTATAGTCACCAATGCAATATTTTGTTGTTGTTTTTCAAAAAAAGAGACAACTTCTGTTATTTTTGAGAACTTGTTTATTTTCCAATTGTATTGTTATAGGAGTGAGTAGTAAACTTAAAGGGGTCATTCTGTGACCGCAGTCTTTTGAGCCTTCTCAGCACACAGGGCATGCTGTCAGGATTCTTTGGTGATGCTGCCAGGAGCCGACAGTCATGTAACCAAAAGTATGTTATTTGCATAGTTTTGGTCTCATTCCAACTTGGTGTATCAGGTCGTGCTCATTCACTTTTATTCAGCAAGGCTGAACAAGTCTAGTCGGCTTGTGACCGCATGTATGCAAATCGCATATTTACGGTCACAGACCCCAGACCAGACTTGTACCCTGAGGATGAAAAACCCTTTTAAAATTAACTGTCTTTTTATTTTTTTTAGATTTTTTTGAGGCCCAAGTAGTACACAACAAAACAGTGTATTGTATCTTTTTAAAGATATCTGCTTCTTTCTTCTCCAGGACTGATCACTCACTCTAAGTTCCACCCATAAAATCTGTTTTCAGGGAATACAGATTTTCACATTGTTGAGATAGAAGATAGCTGCTGCTTATATATATCTATGGAGTGGGAAGGAGGAGCTAGTGGCAGATGTTCTCCTGAAACGACCGTTACACTTCTAAAACAAAACATTTGGAACAAGAATAGTGATGGGCGGATCCACATGGATTTAAACGTATCAGAGTGCCGGGCTCGGAATTCCGGGTATTGATCCGGATCCAGCAACTCTGGACTTAGAAAAGAAAAATAAAGAACATAAGAATGAAACAAGCGTGTTGTACTTACCTAGGCTCCGACGCAGCTGTAACTGCTCCCGCTGCTACTCATTCACTTCCGGGACCGCTCATTACATTCATTGCATATGCACTGCTTTCCCCGCTCATCGACATCTGTGACTGGTTGTAGTCAGATGCGCCCCCAGCCTGTGTGACAGCATCTGACTGCAACCAATCACAGGCTCTGTCTGTGGGTCTAACATACAGTAAAAATAAAAAAACAAAATATTTGGCATAGGGTCCCCCCAAATTATGATACCCAGCACAGATAAGCCTACCTTGGCTGTGTAACAAAATAGGAGAAACTAAATGTTGCTTTTTTTTTATTAAATAATTAAAAAAAACCTGCGTGCTGTCCCCCCCAGCCAAGATAAACGCAAGCACTGAAAAAATCCTTTATTTGAAATTTATAAATACATTAATGCAAAAAAGAAAACAAAGGATAGTATTGGCCCCTTAAAATATAATGACAAGTTAGTTATAGAGGACAAACAGAAAACTGAGATATTAAACAGGCATTTCTCATCAGTGTTCACCAAGGAGCAGACTGTTCCAGGAATCATTCAACAAGTGAAAAATCAAAGTTCACCGCATGATATAATTAATTATAACACAAGAAGAAGTACGCCTGCATCTGAGTAGATTACACATTGACAAATACCCTGGGCCTGATGGCATTCATCCACGAATATTGAGGGAATTGAGCTTTGTAATCGACAGACCTCTGTATCTCATCTTTTTAGACTCGCTTGTAACAGGGTTGGTGCCTCAGGATTGGAGGATTGCTGATGTGGTACCGATATTTAAGAAAGGTAAGAGGGTGGATCCAGGCAACTACCGTCCAGTAAGCCTGACATCAGTAGTATGCAAAGTTTTTTTTAGGGCATTTTAAGGGATGACATGCAAAAATATATTGCAGAAAATAATATAATAACTGACAGCATGGATTCATGAAAGATAAGTCGTGTCTAACCAGTCTGTTAGGGTTCTATGAGGGGGTAAGTGCAAACCTGGATATTGGTAATGCAGTTGATGTGATTTATTTGGACTTTTGCAAAGGCATTTGATACTGTACCACATAATAGCCTTATACTAAAGCTCCAAAAAGCAAAGAGTAGTGGAAACTATATACAACTGGGTAAGGAATTGGCTAAAAGATAGGAAACAAGGAGTAGTCATAAATGGTACATACTCTAAATGGGCTATAGTCAGCAGTGGGGTGCCGCAGGGATCTGTGCTAGGACCAATTCTTTATTATCAGTCTTTGCTGATGACACCAAACTATGTAGGATATTAAAAACTGACCTTGATAGTACAATATTACAAAAAGATCTGGATAAGATGTCAGAATGGGCAGATACTTGGCAAATGAGATTTAATGTTGATAAATGTAAAGTAATGCACCTAGGACGGAGTAATCCTATAGCTGTATATACATTAAATAGAAGTAAACTAGGGATTACAGAACAGGAGAAGGACTTGTGTATTCTCATTACAAATAAGCTAAGCAGTAGTATTCAATGTCAGGCAGCAGCTGCTAAAGCAAACAAGATTCTAGGGTGTATAAAAAGAGATTAGATGCCGGAATCCCAATTTATTGTTACCCCTCTATAAATCACTTGTAAGGCCACATCTCTAATATGGGATCCAGTTTTGGGCTCCACATTTTAAGAAGGACATTCAGAAGTTAGACTCAGTTCAAAGGCGGCTAACTAGACTACTACAAGGAATGGAGGCCTCCCATATGATGAGAGGTTGAAAAAGTTAGATATGTTTAGCTTAGACAAAAGACATCTCAGAGGAGATGTGATTTAGGCCTGTTTCACACGTCAGTGATTCTGGTAAGTTTGTGCTTTTTTTTAAACGTACCAGAATCACTGACATACGCAGACCCTTTATAATGAATAGGTCTGCTCACACGTTAGTGATTTTTCACTGCACGTGTCTCCGTGCGGCGTACCCGCGTGTGCGTAAATGCCGCACGGAGACATGTCCATTTTTTCTGGCATCACTGATGTCCCACGGACCACGCAGTGGTGTGGTCCGTGAAACACGTGCCAGAAAAAAACGTGCATTTAAAATAATAAACATTTTTACTCACCCGGCTTCAGCGGCGCCCTCTGCAGCCCGTGCAGCTTGCTGCTTGCTGCTTCTAAGCCGGCTCATTACTGTCGCGCATATTAATGATGCACGACACAGCCGACCCGGAAGCAGCTGCTGCAGGGGTCAGCGCCGGCCGGATGCTGCACCGCGGGAGCGATCAGCACCATGGAGAGCGGGAGCGGGCACAGGTGAGTTAATCTCTAAGTGCAATCACGGGCCACGGAGAACGGAGCCCGGATTGCACTTAGACAACCCACGTGTGCCGTAATTCACGGCACACGGAGGGACATGTGCGTGTTTTACACGCCAGTGAAAAACGTCAGTGTTTTTCACTGACGTGTGAAACAGGCCTTATATGTATAAATACATGTGTGGTCAATATAAAGGACTGGCACATGACTTATTTCTTCCAAAGACAGTACTAAGGACCAGGGGGCACTCACTGCGAATGGAAGAAAAGCAATTCCGGCTTATAAATAGGAAAGGGTTCTTTACAGTTAGAGCAGTCAGACTGTGGAATGCCCTACCACAAGAGGTAGTAATGGGAGACACTATAGCAGCTTTTAAAAAAGGGCTGGATGATTTCCTCAGTACACACAACATTGTTGGTTATAAGTGACTATGGCCCTGTGCGCACTAGAAAATGGAATTTTCTTAAGAAAATTCCGCAGGCACTGAAAGATTACCGCACCCGCTGTAAAAAATGCAAAAAAACCCGCACCGAAATCCGCATGCGTTTTATTGCGTTTCGGTGCGGTTTTGGTGCATTTTTTCCACGGGTTGGTACATGTGTTTTAATGCATTTAATGCAATAAAGCACATTGAAAAAAAAAAAAGGTAATTTCCTTCTGATATAGATAGATAGAGAAATAGATAATGGATAGAGGGATAGATAGATAAAAGGATAGACAGAAGGATGGATAGATAGAAGGATAGATAGATAGATAAATAATCAATAGATTGGTCTGTCCTCTATCAATCAATAGATAGAGTTCCTGTGAGGACACTGCAGTTCTCCCGAGCGGTAGTGTGTTCACATTACCGACCGTGAGAAATGACCTGTAATTACCTCTGCAGGCTTGTTACAAGGCTGCATTCAGTACAGTGTGTCAGTTGCAGCTGGATACAAGCGTCGTGGGACCTTGGTTACGCCGGAGCTGTGTGTTGGGAGGGGTTAATAAAGGGGTGAAAGAGGGAGCTTTTTTGTCTTTTATTTAAAATAAAGGATTTTTCAGTGTGTGCTTATTCACTTTACTTACGGGTTAATCATGAAAGCTGTCTCATAGACGCTGCCATGATTAAGCCTGGACTTAAATGGTAGCAATCCGCTGCCATTTAACTCCTTATTATTATTACCTGGATTGCCACCACATCACGGCAATCTGGAAGAGCCGGGGACACTCCGGGACTGTCGCATAATGGATGCGATAGTCCCGGGGAAGCTACGGGCTGATATTCTCGGCTGCGGGAGGGTGGGCGACATTAACCCCGGCCCTCGCCCTCCCCAGCCTGAGAATACCGGGCCGCCGCTGTGTGTTTACCTCGGCTGGACCGTAAAAATACAGCGGAGCCCGCGGTTTTTTGTTTTTTCTATTTTTGTATGTACGTTTGATCTCTATGTGTATTCTATATGTATGTGTCTGTGTGTGATCTGTGAGTGTTTACTCTGCTCCGCTTCCTCTTCCTGTCATAATGACATCACTTCCCTGCAAAACACAGGCAGTGATGAACATTATGGCCTGAAAACGCGAAATACTGCAGGGAATAACGCAGGAAAACGCAATGAACCGCACGGAATTTGCTACCTGCGTTATTCCCTGCGGGTTTTCACGATTACATTACAGTTAATGGAGTGAAATCCCGCTGCTACCTGCGGAAAAGAAGTGACATGCAGCTATCAAAATCCGCATAGTGCGCACAGCTTTTTTTTCCCATAGGATTTGCTGGTGAATTACTGCAGAGATGTTATTAACATTTTCTGCAGCGAAACATGCAGGAAATCCGCGGCAAAAAACGATAAATGCACACAGGGCCTTAGGGACAAAATGTAGAATTGGTGGAGGAAGGTTGAACTAGATGGACTTAGGTCTTTTTTCAACCTATGCAACTATGAAATAAAATACGAAAAAACTCCTCTTTCACCACATTAATCCATCCCCAAAACACCCCTGGAGGTCCGACATAATCCACACGAGGTCCCATGATGATTCCAGCTGTGCTATGTCTCTGAAGTATGCAAATCAAAAAGGTCCGTGGAGCCTCTGTTAGGAGTCTCGACACGGAAAATAGCCAGATATCCTTCCGGGAAGGACCTAGCCAAGGAGTGGCTCTTTTTAGGAGACCACCATAACCACCGTTTTAAGTGGCCCTTTTAGTCAATATCCAGCTCTTGACGAGTTTAAAGATATGATGGGCGGCACGGTGGCTCAGTGGTTAGCACTGCAGTCTTGTAGCGCTGGAGTCCTGGATTCGTATCCCACCAAGGACAACATCTGCAAGGAGTTTGTATGTTCTCCCCATGTTTGCGTGGGTTTCTTCTGGGTTCTCCGAAGTTCCTCCCACACTCCAAAAACATACAGATAGGGAGTTTAGATTGTGAACCCCCTATGGGGACAGTGTTCCTGATGTATGTAAAGCGCTGCGGAATATGTTAGCGCTATCTATATATATATATATATATATATATATATATATATATATATATATATATATATATATATATATATATATATATACATAAAAATATATATAAATTGCCTTATTCTGTCTGTCTGTCTTGCTCCAAAATAATGTGATTACAGTGACAACCGTCGCATTGGCTGCTCGGCTCGGTGTGACCCCGCCCCCCGCACGCATTGGCCGCTTGGTCGGCCCGGCCACACCACCCCGCACGCGTTGCCTGATCAGCCACGCCCCCCGCACACTGTGCCCGCTCGGCCACGCCCCCTGCACGCTGTACCCGCTCGGCCACACCCCCCGCACACTGTGCCCACTTGGCCACGCCCCCCCACACACTGTACCCGCTCGGCCATGCCCCCCCGCACACTGTGCCTGCTCGGCCATGCTCCCACGCGCACTGTGCCCGCTCAGCCACACTCCCTGCACACTGTGCCCGCTCAGCCATGCCCCTGCACACTGTGCCCACTCGGCCATGCCCCCCCGCACACTGTGCCCGCTCGGCCATGCCCCCCCGCACACTGGGCCCGCTCAGCCAACCCCCCCGCACACTGCGCCTGATCGGCCACAGACCCCCGCACACTGCGCCTGATCAGCCAGGCCCCCCGCACACTGTGCCCGCTCGGCCACGCCCCCGCACACTGTGCCCGCTCGGCCATGCTTCCCCCCCAGGACTACTCCACCTATTAGACTTCTCTCCCCCAGGACTACTACTCCTATTAGACTCCTCTCCCCCCAGGACTACTCCTTTTATTAGACTCCTCTCCCCCCAGGACTAGTCCTAGTGCACAAAACATACCTCCCCCAAAACACACCCACACAAACCGCGCAACACACACAGCACCACACACACAACGCTGCGGACACACAGCGCTCCACAAACAATGCAACACACACAAAGCAACACACAAATAACACCGCTCTCACACACCCCCACACCCAGAACATGTACAGCACCCTACACAAACACTTGGGAACTACACACAACAACATCTATATATATATATATATATATATATATATATATATATAACAAAAATCATACATTAACTACACAATAGATTCTAGAATACCCGATGCGCTAGAATCGGACCACCTTCTAGTATAAAAATAAAGTTTTATTTATTATTTATATAACAAGGGAAATACCGAGGCCAGGTATCCATCCACAGACAGCTGTTTTGGGGTATTGCCCCTCATCAGTGTGGAGTAGGATTCTGACTAGATGGGAGCAATGCCTAGCAGACCAGCAAGACAAAACAATCATTGACCTCAGGGAGACCAGCCAAAGAAAACACTGCCGGCAGCCAGCGAAGGTGCTCAACACAGTGAAATCCTAGGTGCATTGCCCCCTGGGAAGTATGCAAATCAAAAATGTCTCTGAAGTCACAGAGCGTGATCATGCAACATGACCGCCCGCTGTGGAATTAAGTGCATGTAAAAATAAAAAAACGGTGCGCTCCTGTGTGAACCTGCTTAAAGTAGTGAGCATAAATTAAATGTGAGGTACTCCTCACCCAGATGGTTGTGCACCCCTGCACAACTACAGTGATCGCCTGGACTCAGACACTGGCACACAGAGAGATCTACAGCTGCTGATGGAGCACAGTGTCTCAATGGGTGATATGGAAGGTGTTAGTCAGTTCCTTCTCAGGTTGCTCTCGTCGGGTGAGTAACAATAGATGCGGTCAGGAGACTGGCCGGACAGGTAAGCTGGTGTATTTGCAATCAATCCCCTCCTGTGATGGAGGTGGATAGATCCTTCCTGGTCTGCTGCTGCACCATACACCACCTCAATTGCAAAAATGCAAAGAGGGAGACCAGATGCTCTACCGGAGGGGAGCACCTGGGGAAGAGGACAGCACAGTCTTTCAAACGCGTAGTGCAATAAAATAAATTATTATTCCTTCGTTTATGGTCTGCAGTGCCCTGTTATATACCGTTTTCTGTATCTGCTGCGGAATTCAGGCAGAGACTGAGCAGCGATCAGTGGTGATGTCACTCAGGTAAGTTGCGGTTACAGCTGGAGTTTTCCATGGCCCTCTACCTGTGAGCCCAGGTAACCTGACCTCAGGTGACCTCAGTAAAGTCAGTGACCTCACCTCGGGTCATAAAGCCACCTACTTAATCTCTACCAGTTATAGACTACAATGTGTGGGGAAACCTGGTGAAAGGTGTTGTGCCTCATCACTTCCATAGATGTATTATTTTATTGTTCTGCATCTTCAGTTACCGTTGAAGCAGCTGATATAAAAAGGACATTAGGCCGGGCTCGCATTATCTGCTTCATAGGAACATTGTGTGCTGTGATGGAGGAGGCTGGATTTTTTTTTTTTTTTTTTACAAAAATGCCTTCTCTGTCATGTCAGATTTCGTTCTTCAGTGACGAATGCTTGATATATTTATAACTCTGGTTTTAAAACTTTTCTGCATTAAACAGATTAACAAAGTGCAGTGATAACGTATGCCTCTGCTGAGCAATAATCTCTTCATCTATCAAACGCTGTGTTCTCATTATTTATGGAGCCTTCTGCTTTGGTTGGCTTTATACCACTCGATTTAAGCTTTTCTTGCAGTCTCTCCAATTTAAGATGTTTTCCTACATCTTATTCTATAAAATGATGTAATGGAATGTAATCATCTATATCTGCCAGACACATATGTGACATTGCCTATATGTGTAACTCAATGTCTTCCTGCAGGTGCCTCTTGTCTTTCCTTGGGGTGTTTCTAATCGCTAGAAACCAAGAGAAGCAGACTTTCCAAGAACCTTACATCAATTTTGGGGAAATTCCAGGTAAGTAATAAAATTATATTGATTGAGTATAAATTAGTCTGTTTCAGTTGAAGAAGTAATATTGTAGCCATTATTGCACGATGTAAATTTATGACCTGGTAATTACTGTAACTTCAGTGGATAGATGACCACCACTGACTTCTTGACTATTGAACCAAAGAGAATGATATATGTATGTGTATGTATGTATATATACAGTACAGACCAAAAGTTTGGACACACCTTCTCATTCAAAGAGTTTTCTTTATTTTCAGGGCTCTAAAAATTGTAGATTCACATTGAAGGCATCAAAACTATGAATTAAAACATGTGGAATGAAATACTTAAAGTTTGAAACAACTGAAAATATGTCTTATATTCTAGGTTCTTCAAAGTAGCCACCTTTTGCTTTCATTACTACTTTGCACACTCTTGGCATTCTCTTGATGAGCTTCAGGAGGTAGTCACCGGAAATGGTTTTCCAACAGTCTTGAAGGAGTTGGCCCTTTTGCCTTTACTCTGCGGTCCAGCTCGCCCCAAACCATCTCGATTGGGTTCAGGTCTGGTGACTGTGGAGACCAGGTCATCTGGCGTAACACCCTATCACTCTCCTTAGTCAAATAGCCCTTACACAGCCTGGAGGTGTGTTTGGGCTCATTGTCCTGTTGAAAAATAAATGATGGTCCAACTAAACGCAAACCGGATTGAATAGCATGCCGCTGCAAGATGCTGTGGTAGCCATGCTGGTTCTGTATGCCTTCAGTTTTGAATAAATCCCCAAAGTGTCAGCAGCGAAGCACCCCCACACCATCACACCTCCTCCTGCATGCTTCACAGTGGGAACCAGCCATGTAGAGTCCATCCGTTCACCTTCTCTACAAAGACACGGTGGTTGGATCCAAAGATCTCAAATTTGGACTCATCAGACCAAAGCACAGATTTCCACTGGTCTAATGTCCATTCCTTGTGTACTATAGCCCAAACAAATCACTTCTGCTTGTTGCCAGTCCTTAGTAGTGGTTTCCTAGCAGCTATTTTACCATGAAGGCCTGCTGCACAAAACCTCCTCTTAATAATAATAATAATTAATAATTTTATTCATTTATATAGCGCTATTAATTCCATAGCACTTTACATACATTGGCAACACTGTCCCCATTGGGGCTCACAATCTAGAGTCCCTATCTGTATGTCTTTGGAATGTGGGAGGAAACCGGAGTACCCGGAGGAAACCCACGCAAACACGGGGAGAACATACAAACTCCTTGCAGATGGTGTCCTTGGTGGGATTTGAACCCAGGACCCCAGCGCTGCAAGACTGCAGTGCTAGCCACTGAGCCACCGTGCCGCCCTTAATAGTTGATCTAGAGATAAGGTGTGTCCAAACTTTCAAACTTTTGGTCGGAACTGTGTGTGTATATATATATATATATATATATATATATATATATATATATATATATATATATATATATATATATATAATATATATATATAGTGTGTGTGCGTATATACAGTGGTACAGGAAGTATTCAAAACCCTTTAAATTTTTTACTCTGTTTCATTGCAGTCATTTCGTAAATTCAAAAAAGTTATTTTTTTCTCGTTAATGAACACTCTGCACCCCATCTTGACAGAAAGAAACCAGAAATGTAGAAATTTTTGCGAATTTATTACACAAGGAAAAACTGAAATATCACATGGTCATAAGTATTCAGATCCTTTGCTCAGTATTGAGTATAAGCACCTTCTGAGCTAGTACAGTCATGAGTCTTCTTGGGAATGATGCAACAAGTTTGTTACACCTGGATTTGGGCATCCTCTGCCATTCTTCCTTGCAGATCCTCTCCAGTTCCATCAGGTTGGATGGTGAATGTTGGTGGACAGCCATTTTCAGGTCTCTCCAGAGATGCTCAATTGGGTTTAGGTCAGGGCCAGTCAAGACTGGTCACAGAGTTGTTCTGAAGCCACTCCTTTGTTACTTTAGCTGTGTGCTTAGAGTAATTGTCTTCTTGTTAGGTAAACCTTCGACTAAGTCTGAGGTCCAGAGCACTCTGGAAGAGGTTTCTTCCAGGATATCTCTAGTTGTCCGCATTAATTTTTCCTTTAATTGCAACCAGTCATCCTGTCCATGCAGCTAAAAAATACCCCCATAGCATGATGCTGCCACCACCATGTTTCTCTGTTGGTATTGTATGGGGCAGGTGATGAGCAGTGCCTGGTTTTCTCCACACATACCGCTTAGAATTATCACCAAAAAGTTCTATCTTCATCTCATCAGACCAGACAATCTTATTTCTCATAGTCCTTCATTTGTTTTTTGCAAACTCTATGCGGGCTTTCATATGTCTTGGACTCAGGAGAGGCTTCTGTTGGGCCACTCTGCCATAAAGGCCCGACTGCTGAAGGGCTGCAGTGATAGTTGACTTTGTGGAACTTTCTCCCATCTCCCTACTGCATCTCTGGAGCCACAGTGATCTTGGGGTTCTTTACCTCTCTCATCAAGGCTCTTCTCCCACGATTGCTCAGTTTGGCTGGACGGCCAGGTCTAGGAAGAGTTCTGGTGGTCCCAAACTTCTTCCATTTAAGGCTTATGGAGGCCACCGTGCTCTTAGGAACCTAGAGTACTGCAGAAATTCTTTTGTAACCTTGGCCAAATCTGTGCCTTGCCCCAATTTTGTCTCTGAGCTCCTTTGGGCAGTTCCTTTGACCTCCATGATTCTACTTTGGTCTGACTGTGAGGTCTTATATAGACAGGTGTGTGTCTTTGCAAATCAAGTCCTGTCAGTTTAATTAGACACAGTTGGACTCCAAAGAAGGAGTAGAACATCTCAAGGAGGATCACAAGGAAAAGGACAGGATGTGATTTAAATATGAGTGTCTGAGCAAAGGGTCTGAATACTTATGACCATGTGATATTTCAGTTTTTCTTGTTTAATGAATTTGCAAAAACGTCTACATTTCTGGTTTTTTTTTCTGACAAAATGGGGTGCAGAGTGTACATTAATGAGACAAAAAATGAACTTTTTTGAATTTACCAAATGGTGGCAATGAAACAAAGAGTGAAAAATGTATAGGGGTTCTGAATACTGTCCGTACCTACTGTAAACACACACACACACACATATCGTGTTTCCATATATCGTGTTTCCATGAAAATAAGACTGGGACTTATATTATTGTTTTGCTCCGAAAGATGCGCTGGAACTTAGTTCCAGGGGAATTCTTATATTTTCCTATGAACAATCCACATATATACTTGAAAAAAAGGTCAACATTTTTTCACATATCATCTCATCACATTCTGGAACTCCAACATTTTGTGCTAATCCTATTACTGGTTCAGATGCACATTTTCTTATCTGATCTGCTATTCTATTGGTGCAGAACCAGTCCTATAGTGGTGGGTGTATACCATATTTACAGAGGTTTAAATTACCTGCTTAACATCTAAATGAATCACACTTACCAGACACCAAACAATTAAGAGTTTGCAAGTGAGTGGTCTCTTACATACAAACCTGTGTCGCTCCCTGCGTTCTACAGTGGTTAGCTCCCCCCGGGTGACTTGAAGCAGAATTACTCTCGCTGAGTGATTACTTGTACCCGATCTATTTGTGATAGCTGTAGTGTAATGCAGCCAGAATGGCGAGGGACCTGACAGCGACACAGATCTTTGTGTGATAGCCCATCTACCACTGGCATTTGCCAACTAATTGTTTGGGGTCTGGTGAGTGTTATTTATTTTTAATTATTTTTTTGGGAGGCTGTCTGCTTTCTTTTGAGGGTGTTTGCTTTCTTTCCGGCTATTTTTTTTACTTTTTTTTAGCTGCTTTGACAATACCTTATGGAACCACAACTAGGGCTTATTTTTGGAGCAGTGGTTATATTTTAAGCATGCTCAAAGCCCCCAAAATCCTAAAAGGTCGTATTTTTGCAGTAGGTCTTACTTTCGGGGAAACGGGATATATATATATATATATATATATATATATATATATATATATACATATATATATCTATATCTATATATATATATATATATATATAATAAATATATATATATACCGTGCCTACAAGTAGTATTCAACCCCCTGCAGATTTAGCAGGTTTGAGAAGATGCAAATAAGTTAGAGCCTGCAAACTTCAAACAAGAGCAGGATTTATTAATAGATGCATAAATCTTACAAACCAACAAGTTATGTTGCTCAGTTAAATTTTAATAAATTTTCAACATAAAAGTGTGGGTCATTTATTATTCAACCCCTAGGTTTAATATTTTGTAGAATAACCCTTGTTTGCAATTACAGCTAATAATCGTCTTTTATAAGACCTGATCAGGCCGGCACAGGTCTCTGGAGTTATCTTGGCCCACTCCTCCATGCAGATCTTCTCCAAGTTATCTAGGTTCTTTGGGTGTCTCATGTGGACTTTAATCTTGAGCTCCTTCCACAAGTTTTCAATTGGGTTAAGGTCAGGAGACTGACTAGGCCACTGCAACACCTTGATTTTTTCCCTCTTGAACCAGGCCTTGGTTTTCTTGGCTGTGTGCTTTGGGTCGTTGTCTTGTTGGAAGATGAAATGACGACCCATCTTCAGATCCTTGATGGAGGAGCGGAGGTTCTTGGCCAAAATCTCCAGGTAGGCCGTGCTATCCATCTTCCCATGGATGCGGACCAGATGGCCAGGCCCCTTGGCTGAGAAACAGCCCCACAGCATGATGCTGCCACCACCATGCTTGACTGTAGGGATGGTATTCTTGGGGTCGTATGCAGTGCCATCCAGTCTCCAAATGTCACGTGTGTGGTTGGCACCAAAGATCTCGATCTTGGTCTCATCAGACCAGAGAACCTTGAACCAGTCTGTCTCAGAGTCCTCCAAGTGATCATGAGCAAACTGTAGACGAGCCTTGACATGACGCTTTGAAAGTAAAGGTACCTTACGGGCTCGTCTGGAACGGAGACCATTGCGGTGGAGTACGTTACTTATGGTATTGACTGAAACCAATGTCCCCACTGCCATGAGATCTTCCCGGAGCTCCTTCCTTGTTGTCCTTGGGTTAGCCTTGACTCTTCGGACAAGCCTGGCCTCGGCACGGGTGGAAACCTTCAAAGGTTGTCCAGGCCGTGGAAGGCTACCAGTAGTTCCATAAGCCTTCCACTTCTGGATGATGCTCCAAACAGTGGAGACAGGTAGGCCCAACTCCTTGGAAAGGGTTTTGTACCCCTTGCCAGCCTTGTGACCCTCCACGATCTTGTCTCTGATGGCCTTGGAATGCTCCTTTGTCTTTCCCATGTTGACCAAGTATGAGTGCTGTTCACAAGTTTGGGGAGGGTCTTAATTAGTCAGAAAAGGCTGGAAAAAGAGATAATTAATCCAAACATGTGAAGATCATTGTTCTTTGTGCCTGAAATACTTCTTAATACTTTAGGGGAACCAAACAGAATTCTTGTGGTTTGAGGGGTTGAATAATAAATGACCCTCTGAATAAACTTTTCACAATTTAAAAAAAAAAAAATAAAAAAAGAAATAACATTCTTTTTTGCTGCAGTGCATTTCACACTTTTTAGAATTTGTCACACTTTGTGTTGAGTAAGACACGATCATGCCGGAGGTCATGGCTGATGACTGTTAGCCATGCAGAAATAGATGAGTTGGCATTCCTGTCTGATGTTCCTGGGTACGCTTTAGTTAATAGTTTTTAAATAAAATTCAACCACATAACGCAGCATTATTTCTTAAAATAATGATGTAGTGATACGGTTTTGTACAATTTGGAGATCACAGATCAAGGACTTCTAAAATAAAAGGACCTAGTAATACATCACCTAAGGAAGGGGTATGGTCACACAAGGTTTTATATCTGGATTTTGAAGCAGATCCACTTCATATTCCATGTAAAATACTTTGTGTGAAAATACCCAATCCTAGGTTGGTTGTACAGAGGTCTTAAAGATTTTTTTTTTTATTAAATGCATGGATTTCGAGCTTAAAAACTGTGGTATACACAGTATTTTTTTATATACAGCATATATATATTTTTTTATATTTATTTACACTGTGTGTGTGTGTGTGTGTGTGTGTGTGTGTGTGTGTGTGTGTGTGTGTGTTATATATATATATGTGTGCGCATATATATATGTGTGTGTGTGTGTATATATATATATATATATATAATGTGTGTGTGTGTGTGTGTGCATATACATATATGTGTGTGTGTATATATATATATATCTATATATATATGCATATATATATATCTGTGTGTATGTGTGTGTATATATATATATATATATATATATACACACACACAGTGTAAATATTTATATATATATATATATATATATATATACATATATAATATATATATACCACAGCTTTTTTTTAAACCCGAAATGCATGCATTTAATAATAAAAATAACTTTAAGATTTCTGTACAACCAACCTAGGTTGTGTGTCTGTGTCTATAATATAATGTATACAGTATATATATGTATGTATGTATGTGTATATATACATATATATATATATATATATATATATGTATGTGTGTGTGTATATGTATGTATATATATATATATATATATATATATATATATATATATATATATATATATATATATATTTGTCTTCTCAGTATCAAAGTACATAGCAGAATGAGTTAACCTTGGATCTATCAGTGAGCTTGTCTGATACATCTGGCCCCTGACATCATCTTCTGAACAGGCCTTGTAAAAATGATATATGACCTCTTGAAATTTGAATGTCTCCTCCTGCCTCTCCTTTGCTTAGCCTGTCAGTGGTACAAGGGTTGGGCAGCCTGCAGCAGGAAGTGAAGGCTCTGAGAAAAAAAAGGTAAAAAAGAAAGCCTAACAAATGAATGTGATTGCTTTGATGCTGACTAATCTCACCAAGTACAGCTCACTGCCCTTTAAAACAAAATAATAATTTGTGCTAATTGTAACTAATCAACCATATAGTTCGTGACTGGGTATTGATCATTTGTATTAATAGTTGTCCATATTGTGGTATGCAGATATCTTGTGAATTTTTTTAGATTTTTTTCAGTACTTGCATTGTGCATGAGTTTTTGGGGGTTTTTATCTCATCAACATGCCGCGCAACAAAATTGATCTGCGCTGTAGACTTAAAATACAGTTTTCACCAGTTGAAATGGAAAGGGTAAAACCTGCTGTAAATCTGGAACATTTTCGCAGCTAAATCTGCATGACTTAATGTGGGTTTTGCAAAAAAAACTTGTGAAAAGTCCACAGTATATTCTGTCCCTATGGATGTGTCCTGTAAGATCTCAAGCTTGGATGTAGTTGTTCTGCAGAAGAATATACTAATATATCTCTTATTAAAGGGAATCTGTCACCAAGTTTTAGCCACCTAATCAGAGAGCTGCATTATATAGGAGCAGAGACCCTGATTCTAGCAATGTGTAGCTTACTGGGCTGTGTGTAATAGTTTGGGTAAAATCACAGTTTTATCAGCAGGAGATTATCACTAGAGGACTAGTAAACCTGCCAAGTAGTCCTTCATTTACATGAGCGGTTTATAACCCTGCACATACCACTGATTGGCTGCTTTGTGTACACTGCATAGTCAAAAAGTTGCTAATCAGTTCTGTGGGTCGGGTTATATAAAGCTCAGCATTCAGGAAACTGGTAGATCTGCAGCAGAAAAAACTAAAGTCGCTTTCTCTGGGCCCTTATGACATTATGAAACATGGCCCCTGCAACGAATCAGCACTGGCTTCCTTCTCCCTGCCTTCGGACTTTTGAGCAGGAAGTCAGCGCTGCGCTCACATCCTGCTCAAATGTCTGAAGGTGTGGAGACAGAGACCGGGCGCTGATTGGTCACGGGGTTCGCATATCATAACAAGGTCAGGTTTGGCCCCGGGAACACTGCTTTAAACATCGCTGGAACTGCAGCCACATCAGAGGTGAGTAAAGGGTTATTTATTGTTATGGGGCGAACAAGGGGAATGAGTAGGGGTTATCCATGTAGTGGACAACCCTTTTTAAATGACTTGCCCCAAAGGTACATAAAGAATTACCTCACTCAATATAAGAAGCCACTAATCCAAGGCCACAGATGGGATGGGGGATGTCTAAAGGACGTGAATGGGGAGAAAATAAGAGGCTATAAATACAAATTTGTAAATAGTGATGCAGATTATGTTACAAAATTCCATTATCAACTAAACAGCAGAGTTACGTTCATGTGGACACGTGTTTTATCAAAGATATGTGCTGAAGTGATAATTGTCCGGATGGTTGGCGAGGATCAATCCTGTTGAAAAAGGGTAGAGATGTCGTTTTTCATTCTGATATGTTCAGACATATTGGAGCATAGCACCTCCTGAGTGTGTTTCGA
This sequence comes from Anomaloglossus baeobatrachus, assembly GCF_048569485.1. Classification (NCBI taxonomy): domain Eukaryota; kingdom Metazoa; phylum Chordata; class Amphibia; order Anura; family Aromobatidae; genus Anomaloglossus; species Anomaloglossus baeobatrachus. The sequence continues at coordinate 86,039,447 of NC_134358.1, forward strand.
TGATTTCCATGTTGACAGATGTTTGCACTTCCCAAATGAGGACTCTCCGTGGCCTCATATTTTCCACACTTGGAGCTTTCTACAGGCCGGGAGTTGGGAGCGTTCCTCCTGAATGCAGCATAATATAGGAATCCCAATTAGGCCCGAGCCAGAATAGGTCCCGTAGGTAAAGGATTATCTCATCCAGGCTTGTGAGCAACAGTGAATCATGCTGGACGCGGGGTGAGGAGACAAGGGACTGCACCACAATCCTTACACACAAGTATGGCCATACAGAAATGTCACAGTCATTGCTTTGTCACCAAAAAGATACTGAAAATTGAAAGGGTTTTCTGCTTATTGATGCTGGAATTAAAAAGATTCTCATCTTATTAAATGGGTAAAATTGCACCTTTCAATTTTGCAATTTACTACTTATTAAAATAGCTTTCCATTCTCTGAAACGCGTTGACTGAATAAATCACGATCCAGGATCTCTGCTTCACTGTATTTCTTCCACGGCAGCGTGGTTTAACCCTTCCCTCTCACTACATCAGTCCATTTATCACCTTTTTGAAGCTTTGGTTTTTGTCTGTTTTGTTTTGGGGTTTTTTCATGCTATAAAGCTGCTTTGTTTTGTATACTTTCTGATATTTGGCTTTGACATCACTTTATTGCTATTCTTAGTTGCGGATTACATGCGTTTTTGATGCATTTGCTTTATTTACTTGTGGATTTTCCGCATCTAATGTAAGTGTACCGCCCCTGCAGCAGTCGTACTGCTCGGATTCGGGGGTTGCTGTGGCTCGAGGGTCTCCGGACCCAGGGGCTCGTGGCCACTCGAAAATAAAAAGGGGGAACTATGTACAGGGGATTAGTGTTGGTGACGCCACCCGTGGTTTGCGGTAAGGGGAGTACCGCCGCTGCCGATGGGAGTACCCGGGGGAGATGGAGTGGGGCAGCCAGATGTCGTTCCCTCCACGGGTAGTGTAGGCCCTGGGACTCTGGATGGTGGAGGTGCAGGAAAGCGTGGTGCAGACCGCGCAGCAGGCAGAACGCAGAGGGGAAGCAGCGTACTCACTCAGGCCGTGTGGATGTTGGTGCAACCATTAAGGAGACTCTGACACTCGAGTAAACTAAGTCTCTGGGTGCTGCTGCCTCTCTGGGGGAGCTCGTCCGGGAACCCTTTCCCATTGGTGTTGCTGATGGTCCTGACCTGCCTCCATGCACTGATGTTAGACATTTCTGAGTGACCCCTCGGCCTAAAGCTTTTGGGGTCCCGCTCCCTATATTTTGATAGAGGAGCTGTACTCTCGATGGCTGACACTTTTAGTGGGCTGCATGGATTGGAAATCCCTATCCCCTCGTTGTGTTGGTGCCCTCAATCTCTGAGCTCTTGGGAAAACTTCATAAAGAGACTATCCTCCACAGGTTAATTATCAGGTTGTGTGAAGCTACTCCCTGATCTAGGGTCCAGTACCTTGCCGTACTCTGTACCAGTCCGGTTACTAGATATTCTGGTGCCGACCGTTTTCCAAAACTAAGTCTGGCACCTTTCTCCAATACCCTGCGACTGGGTCTCTGACTCCTCCGGTCCCAGATCACCGTCTGCGACCTAGCCAAAGTCTCCCAGGGATCTACAACTCCCGTAGCTCCTCACTCTCTGAGGGCTACCACTCAACTGACTAAGTCCCTACCACCAGTCAGCCTGACCCCTAGGCGAGTGGCCCTATTCCAGCTAGACCACCCACTGGTGTGCCTGACAGGGTGTGGTGTAAAGTGACTAGGATTTGAATGCTGATAAAGCAATACCAAAGGTTAGGATCCCAGAACCATGGAGGGTGGTTTCTGCACCATAAGAAGGAGTGCAGTTCCCTGTGACACCCTGACTAGTCCAGGGACGTTACATAAGTTTATGGGGAAAATCTGCACAGAAGACTGAGCATACCCACAAGAAATTGACATGAGGATTTGAAACACTGGTTGTAGGCCAGGGAGCAGCCACCATCCAGGCCGTCTGGACTTCACCCTTTTGGAACATATTTCGGTCAGCCCATCTCTCAACAGAGCCCCATGTCTCCAGTGGCGGGATACGACCCAGCGGGTCAGAATCACTTCTTCTGGGGCCTTCTCCTGGCACCAGCGATTATGATCACGGGGGCGGTTCTGGCAAAGGGAGTCTTTTAAACACTTAGGAGTACTATGCATGCTGCGACATCGCTACTGCGATATCATCGGGGTCAAATCGAAAGTGACGGACATCCGGCGCCGGTAACGACGTCGCAACATGTAAAGCCTAGATGCGCCGATTAACGATTGCAAAAGCGTCGAAATTCGGTGATCTGTGTAGCGTCGGTCATTTCCATAATGTCGCACCAATAGGAGATACAATGTTGTTCCTCGATCCTGCGGCAGCACAGATTGCTGTGTGTGAAGCCGCAGGAGTGAGGAACATCTCCTTACCTGCCTCCACCGGCTATGCGGAAGGAAGAAGGTGGGCGGGATGTTTACGTCCCCCTCATCTCCGCCCCTCCGCTCCTATGACGTCATGACAGCTGGTACCCTTGAAAGTTTGGCCCAAGATGAGGTAATCTTTTTTTTATTACTTACTGTAATTTTAAAAACAGCATTAAGGAATAAGGCCCCTTAACAACCACCATTTTAATGCAGTCGTTAAGAGGTTAAAGTAGTTTCTACAATTTCTCTATTAAAAATCTAAAATGGCAGCTTAAACAACTTAAAAATAAATAATAATTGTTCTTTGCTCAATCACGTCTGATGCTGAGTCTCTGCTACTCCTTCCTGTGTCTCTTGTTGTCTGCAGAGCTGACGTCATGTAAACAGTGCTGCAGCCAATCATTGAGCTCAGCGGCTCTACTCGAGTTGACAGCCTGAACCGCTCAGGAACTCTGAGCTCACAGATTGGCTACAGCGCTGTTGATATGTCACGGCTATCTCTCTGCATTTGACACTAGTGACAGATTCAAGGCTAGAGAGTGATTTCCATGCAAGGCTCTCAATATTAAATGTAGTTTCTTTTCTTTTAGCGTGTAATGGGTTTATGTCAGTTTTTGCTTTGCAGTAGCTTCTGACTCCAGGCCTCAGGTGTTTCCGGTTGGTGACCACTCCCTTTCCCTATATATGGTCACAACTCCAGTAGAGGGCGCCAATTATTCTGATCCATTTAGAAGCTGGGCCTTGAGGTGGAAGGCGCTGCTGAGCCCATGTTGCTGTTAAGCGGTGTAGGCTGCAGTATTGGTGGTTGACTCCAGCTGTGAAGCTGGACTTATCATTTTGTTGATTCCCCTGTTTGTCTTCCTTCCCGTGTGTATTGTTTTAGTGCAGCGGTGACTAGTGATCCTTACCTATCTACTCACTAGCCAGAACTACTGTAGGGTCACTCAGAGATTTAGATTCCTGTTTGGTGACCGGTGAGGAACCTGTATAGGGATTGGCTAGGAGTGCAGGGCACAGCTGCAGGTAAGTGGAGGAGGTCCATCTTCCCTCTCACTAGTGCTAGGGACCACCGTTGTTAACGAGTCCCTGATGTACCCCTTGTTTGTCTTGGTAAAACCCCTGTCTGTTGTGTGTTTTACCTCATGCTGGACCTTACCTCCATGTCATGACATGATACAAGAACAGTGCTGCAGATAGCAACATACCAGGACGAGTTGAGAAAAAAAAACGTGCTTACCAGGAAACCCCTTTCCGAAAGTATATGTCGAGTTTGGTAAAGAAATAGTTGAATGACAATGAAGTAGAGTTGTTGGATTGGCCCCCACAGTCGCCAGACCTCAACCCTATCAAACAGTTGTGGGTAAAGTTGAAGAAAAAGCTGTATACAACTATACAACATACCCAAGTGAGCCAACCAGTATGCACCAACATTGGGAATGTGTAGAAGAAACCTGGGATCAGATTTCGATAGAGACCTGCTTGAATATGATCGAGATCATGCCCAGAAGGATTCATGCAGTGATGAAAGTCAAAGGTGGATTTATAAAATACTAACAAAATAATAAAAATGTAGATTTTTAAGAGCAAAACAGTAACCGTGTAGTGACATGAAACGAATCTGCATAACTAATCATATGCTAAATAGTTGCAAGTCAAATTTATGTATGAGATAGCCAAGATGATTGTCTCTAGAAAATGAAGATAGTCTCCACTCAAAGCTGTAGTGGATGGTGAGATATGGAGCCTGAAAGTCAAAACTTCAAAACATTGTTACCCTTTTGCTTCTCAGTGTAGTAGTGTGCCCAATATTTCCAAGGCTTGGAGATTGACCTTCGGCACAATATAAACATGTGTAAGAAGCCTAAAGGCCCCGTGACACGCAGCGACATCGCGAATGAGATATCGCTGGGGTCACGGAATTCGTGATGCACATCCGACCTCGTTAGCGACGTCGTTGCATGGGACACTTACCAGCGACCGCTAACGATCTGAAATACTCACAAATTCGTTGGTTGTTGACACGTCGTTCGTTTCCAAAAAATCGTTGCTCGTTTGGTACGCAGGTTGTTCGTCATTCCTGAGGCAGCACACATCGCTACGTGTGACACCCCGGGAACGACGAACAACGTACCAGCGTCCTCCGGCAACAAGGTGGGAGTGACGTTCATGCGGCTGCTCTCCGCCCCTCTGCTTCTATTGGTGGCTCGCTGTGTGACGTCGCTGTGACGCCAAACGAACCGCTCTCTTAAAAAAGAGTTTGTTCGGCGATCCACAGCGACGTCGTTGGGAAGGTAAGTTGGTGTGACGCGTACCTGCGATATTGTTCGCCACGGGCAGCGACTTGCCCGTGACGCACAAACGACGGGGGCGGGTGCGATCGCTAGTGACGTCCCTGCGTGTAAAGCAGCCTTTAGGGTTCATTCACATGTCAGTTTTTTTTCATGTACGAGAAAAACACCAGTAAGTTTCATTAGAAACTTTTTCTTCTCTATCAGTCACTGAAAATCAGCACTCTTATGTGAAAAACTGACATATGAATGAACCCTTAGGCTTTTAGCATGGGGATTGTCCAATCAAACTAGCTAACACTCCTCACATTGGATTAATGCTGGTAACACCAGATAACACTTTTTATTATTATTTCGGAGCTTTAAATCCGCTGAATGTTTTAAGACTTTGCACCTAACGAGTGACTGGATTATTTCTAGCAACAGATTGCGTTCTCTGGTGTCTTGTGTGTGGGTTAAAAGGGCGTCTTCACATTTCCTGCGAACAACTTGTCAAAGTAACACCACTAATGTCCTATTGGGAAAATAGAATAAAAGGGTTTTGGGTTTTTTTTTATTAATTTCATTTTTTTTCTTCTCTCTGCAGGAAAGGAATCAGTGGATAAAATCCAGCCAAAATCAAACAGCATTACATATGGGTCTCTGCTTAATTAGTTACTTACACGGCAGCCAAAGCGGAAAGATGAAAGTCAAAGAAAAGGGGTCACGGAGTAGCAGCGTTTATTTATTGCCCAAGATTTTCAGCGCTGCGTCGTGTCTGTGTCTCAGATCATTTTCTGTTCAGTTTTTATGTGTTTAATGCAAGAAAACTTGTTAAGTTTTCTCTAGAACCTTTGATGTCTTTACAGTTTCAAAACTTGAATGCTGCACAATCTCAAGAGTTTGGACTGGTCTTCATGCGCTAATGATAAACTCTGAGCAGTTGCTCTGTATAATTTCTGAATATACCCTGTGGAAATTACTTGTTTTATTGTTTTGGGTTTTTTTGTCACAACTTCTCAGGGATGTGGAAGTTCTGTAGAAGTTATGTGTTCATGTTTCAAGATACCTCAAGACTGTAAAGAGGGTTGGCAATTTTGTGCAAATTTTTTGCTTTAATTTATTGGACGACTGACATGGTTTTTTTTTTTTTCCACTCTCGAGACTATTGACTTCACTTCAAAATTAACAATAAAACATTGCACACGAACTGCATGAAAGTCGCGTTACAGTTACTAATGAAGCTGTAGGTTATATATCAGACTACATTGGAGATTGGAACTGTTGTGTGACTGGAGTGTGTGTGTGTATTGCCCCATCTGCAAAATGTAGTTTCTGCACAAAGGAAAGCAGCTGCAGGTATTTCTGTCCCCGTCATATCTACTATGTGATGCTTCTCATACTATGGAGCTTTACAAGAGAGGATTCCACCTGTAATCTATACTAGTGTACCCCAACTCCAGTCCTCTAGGCTCACCAACAGATCATGTTTTCATGATTTCCTTAAAGGGAATGTGTCAGGTGATTTTGTAGAAGAATACTAATGTGATCTTTCAATAGAGCTTAAGGAGACCTTTCAGGATCAGTAAGTTTTATTGCTCTACCTTATCCTGTTATCTTGTTATAAGCTCCATAGAATTCATTGCACTTAGTAACTAGTCAAGCATATATAAATACAAACGAAATATTCACTGCTCCAACCTCTTAGTGCTTACATAGTTACATAGGTAAAAAAAAGTCTTAGGTCCATCTAGTTCACCCTTCCTCCACCAATTATATATTTTGTCACTAAATCATTTATAACCAACAGTATTGTGTGTACTGAGGAAATCATACAGACCTTTTTTTAAAAGTTGTTATAGTGTCAGCCATTACTACCTCTTGTGGTAGGGCATTCAACAATCTGACTACTCTAACTGTAAAGATCCCTTTCCTATTCAGCTATTTGAATCTATTTTCTTCTACCCGCAGTAAGTGCCCCCTAGTCCCTAGTATTGTTTTTGGAAAGAATAAGTCATGTGCTAGTCCCTCTGAGTTCTGTGTTTGCTGACATCCCTGAAAGTAAATCTGAATTGAATTTGCACTGCTGCCCCTACCCATACTCTCTCCCAAACTCTCAGTAATGATAGTGAATGCACTGGTAGATGGGTAGGAGGACCAGTGATTATGCAAATTGTATTTACACACACTTGAATAGCCTGTGGGAGACACTGAATTCTACAGAACTCACAGGAAGATAACAGGATAAGGTAAAGCAATAAAACTTACTGATCCTGAAAGGTCTCCTTAAGCCCTTTTTAAAGATAACATTAGTATTGTACTACAAAATCACCTGACAGATTCCCTTTAAGGAGCATTAAAGGTGGCTTTACACACTGCAACATCGCAAACGACATCGCTGTAACGTCACCGGTTTTGTGACGTTATAGCGACCTCCCCAGCGACATTGCAGTGTGTGAAACACATCAGCGACCTGGCCCCTGCTGTGAAGTTGCTGATCGCTACAAATCGTTCAGGACCATTCTTTGGTCCTTTGTTTCCCACTGTGCAGCAAAGTCTCAGTGTGTAAAGGGGACTTTACAGCGACTTCGTTAGCGACTTCCCTTTCAAAAAGCTGCTTAAAACACACATCCGTGAAAACCACCGTGAAAACCACCGTGAAAACTGTCGGCAGACAGCAGACAGAGTAGCGCGATGAGAATGAACTCGGGTGAACTTCACCCGACTTCATTGTCATGCCGCGGCTCTGTCTGTGTGCCGTGTACTGATTAGCGGTCACCTGTGAAGGATTCTCCGGTGACCGCTAATCCCCCGAGTGACTGAAGTGTCCCCCCCTCTCTCATACTCACCGATCCCCGATCACAGGTGCTGCATGGCGTTCACACTGCTCCGGCGGCTTTTTCTAATTTGAAAAAGCCGGCCGCTCATTAAACAATCTCGTATTCCCTGCTTTCCCCGCCCACAGGTGCCTATGATTGGTTGCAGTGAGATACGCCCCCACGCTGAGTGACAGGTGTCTCACTGCACCCAATCACAGCAGCCGGTGGGCGTGTCACTATGGAGTATAGAAATAAATAAATAAATAATTTAAAAAACCGGCGTGCGGTTCCCCCCAAATTTAATACCAGCCAGATAAAGCCATACGGCTGAAGGCTGGTATTCTCAGGATGGGGAGCTCCACGTTATGGGGAGCCCCCCAGCCTAACAATATCAGTCAGCAGCCGCCCAGAATGGCCGCATACATTAGATGCGACTGTTCTGGGACAGTACCCGGCTCTTCCCGATTTGCCCTGGTGCGTTGGCAAATCGTGGTAATAAGGAGTTATTGGCAGCCCATAGCTGCCAATAAGTCCTAGATTAATCATGTCAGTCATCTCCCCGAGATACCTTCCATGATTAATCTGTAAATTACAGTAAATAAACACACACACCTGAAAAATCCTTTATTAGAAAAAAAAAACACAAACATATTCCCTGGTTCACCACTTTAATAAGCCCCAAAAAGCCCTCCATGTCCGGCGGAATCCAGGATGGTCCAGCGTCGCTTCCAGCTCTGCTGCATGAAGGTGACCGGAGCAGCAGAAGAAACCGCCGCTCCTGTCACCTCCACGCAGCAAATGAAGAGAGCCGTGTGATCGGCTGAGCTGTCACTGAGGTTACCTGGATCCAGCGGTGGATGCAGCGGTGGCTGCTGGTAACCTCACTGACAGCTCAGCTGATCGCGCTACTCACCGCCGCTCCGGTCAGCTCCACGCAGCAACTGAGGTTAGTATCGCGATCAGCTGAGCTGTCACTGAGGTTACTCGCGGCCACCGCTGCATCCACCGCTAGATCCAGGTAACCTCAGTGACAGCTCAGCCGATCACGCGGCTCTCTTCATTTGCTGCGTGGAGGTGACAGGAGCGGCGGTTTCTTCTGCTGCTCCGGTCACCTTCATGCAGCAGAGCTGGAAGCGACGCTGGAGCATCCTATATGACGCCGGACATGGAGGGCTTTTTGGGGCTGATTAAAGTGGTGAACCAGGGAATGTGTTTGTGTTTTTTATTTCTAATAAAGGATTTTTTCAGGTGTGTGTGTTTATTTACTGTAATTTACAGATTAATCATGGAAGGTATCTCGGGGAGATGCCTGACATGATTAATCTAGGACTTATTGGCAGCTATGGGCTGCCAATAACTCCTTATTACCCCGATTTGCCAGCGCACCAGGGCAAATCGGGAAGAGCCGGGTACTGTCCCAGAACAGTCGCATCTAATGTATGCGGCCATTCTGGGCGGCTGCTGACTGATATTGTTAGGCTGGGGGGCTCCCCATAACGTGGAGCTCCCCATCCTGAGAATACCAGCCTTCAGCCGTATGGCTTTATCTGGCTGGTATTAAATGTGGGGGGAACCGCACGCCGGTTTTTTAAATTATTTATTTATTTATTTCTATACTCCATAGTGACACGCCCACCGGCTGCTGTGATTGGGTGCAGTGAGACACCTGTCACTCAGCGTGGGGGCGTGTCTCACTGCAACCAATCATAGGCGCCGGTGGGCGGGGAAAGCAGGGAATACGAGATTGTTTAATGAGCGGCCGGCTTTTTCAAATTAGAAAAAGCTGCCGGAGCAGTGTGAACGCCGTGCAGCGCCGGTGATCGGGGATCGGTGAGTATGAGAGAGGGGGGGACACTTCAGTCACTCGGGGGATTAGCGGTCACCGGTGAATCCTTCACAGGTGACCGCTAATCAGTACACGGCACACAGACAGAGCCGCGGCATGACAATGAAGTCGGGTGAAGTTCACCCGAGTTCATTCTCATCGCGCTACTCTATCTGCCGACAGTTTTCACGGTGGTTTTCACGGTGGTTTTCACGGTGGTTTTCACGGATGTGTGACAACGTCCCCAATGACTAGCTAGGTCGTTCTGCAGGTCCAGATCGCTGTTGCGTCGTTGGCCAGGTCTGCCTGTTTGACAGCTCACCAGAGAGTTTGTAGCGATCCCGGCCAGGTTGGGATCACTGGTGGGATCGCTAGAAAGTCTGTGTGTAAAGGGGCCTTAAGGCTATGTGCGCACAGTGCGTTTTTCGCAGCGTCTTTGCGCGTTTTTCGGGTGCGTTTTTGGCCTCAAAACTGCATGACTTTGCTTCCCCAGCAAAGTCTATGAGTTTTCATTTTTGCTGTCCGCACACAACTGTTTTTTTAAGATGCGTTTTTGAGCTTGAAAAAAAAATGGAGATGTCAATTCTTTCCTGCGTTTTTCTGCGTTTTCCGCCCATGCAATGCATTGGAAAAACGCAGCAAAACGCAGAGATCAAAAACGCAGCAAAACGCAGCCAAAAACGCAGCAAATCGCGGAAAAACGCATGCGTTTTTTATGCGTTTTTTCGACGCAGGTGCGTTTTTGTGCGTTTTTAGTGGCCAAAAACGCAGAAAAACGCAGCGTCAAAAAAACGCAGCATGCGCACATAGCCTTACACTGAAACATAATCGTGAATGAACATTGTTAAAAATGTTCCCAATTATCTTGCCATGTAAACAGTCTGTCAATCCCCAGATAAAAAAAAACAAAACACTAGTTCATTGGGTGAAATGCCGCATAAAAGATCATCAGGGAGATAACCGGCTCACCTGTCTTTACAGGTGCAATGGATCTCAAATCCACAGGGATAATGCGATCCAAGAGAAAGCAGATACATCACGTCTAGATTGCAAACTTTATTTTCTTCATGTGCAAAAACAATACAAGAATAGCATGTCAAAGTAGGAGAGAAAAAGTCATGGTGATTAAGACATCTTGTACTCAAAAACACTTAAACCTGGATTAGGCTATGTTCATATGTGCTGTAGTCATCCGTTAGAATGGATCTGTTGCGAATCGGATTTCTGCCGGATCTGATTTTTTTTTTTTTTTTTTTTATTTAACATGGGCGTCTATGGACCACGGATCCATTAACGGATTGCCATGTAGCCATCCGTTGTACTTGCATTTCTAACGTATCTGTTGTTTTATTAAAGGATCCATTCCAAATGAATGATAAATGACAAACCGTTAACGCATTCAATTTCCATAGACTCCACATGTTAAAAACGTATCCAATCAACATCCTTTATTTCACAACGGACAAAAAAGTTGTCTTTGCACAACTTTTTTGCAAACGAATCTCTAACGGATCCTAATGGATGATTACAGGACATGTGAACCCTGCTTTAATATGTTCAGGTATGAGACTTTTTTTTTTTTCTCTGACTTTGACATGTGATCCTTGTATTGCTTTTTTACTTGAAGAAAATAAAGTTTGCTGTTATTCTAGATATGCTGGATCTGCCTTCTCTTGGATTGCCTTATAAATAACTATGAGCGAGCACTAAAATGCTTGTTCCTCGATTTGAGCTGATTAGACGATAGGACGATCTCGATGTGAGTAACGAGCATTATGGAAAGTCAATGACTGGCCTGTTCGGGTCTCCCACATACAGGCAGCCATAAACAGAGCATTTCCGGCTGGAGGGAGAGCAGGTTTTTGGGGTTTTTTGTTGTCACACTACATCTGAAAACATTGTTTCATCCCTGTGAGAGTCAGCCACAGAGACTGTGAATGGCTCTCCCTATGGGGCCTGTATACATCATGCATTGAAAAAAGCCTCTGCGTTGTAGTCATTCCTTCACGAACAAAGTATCCAAGCACCCGTGACACTCGGGCGAGCTCTGCGAGTACCCAAGCACACTAATGCTCGATTGAGTAATGAGCAATGCCAAGCATGCTCGCTCATCACTCATCATTGTTCTTGGTGGGGCATCGTCCTGTGTAAACAGTACTGGCCACTGGTGAGAGCTATGGCAGCCTATGTATATTACTGATCGCTTAATATGCATCATATGTTTTAGTCTGCCAGTGTAAACAGGAATTCAAAGTACCGCCAACCAGTAAACGTTTACCAATCAGAAGTTGTATCATGCCGCCACCTGGTCCATGTAAGCTGACCCATGGTATTGCACAATACTATGGAAATCCTGAAGACCTGATCTTTTGGTGGAACTTGAGGATTGGATTTGGTGAACACCGGTCTATAAGATTGGACTTCCTGTTCTTTTGGCTGAATGTCACATCAAAATGTTACACAGGGATGTAAATGCATTCATATCTGGAGATGCACTTTAATATGGTTTCTGATTGAGTGTTTTTGGAAAAATATTACTGCAGTTTTTGAGCCAAAACCAGAAGTGAATCAAACCGGAAGGAGAACTATAAATCCTTTCTTTAGATTTCCTTTTGAATCAATTTCTGGCTTTGACTCAAATGTTTTCCAAAAAGTGATTTGTGTGAGACAACCCTAAGGGTATGTGTACATAATATCTTTATCAGGAAGATTCCTCCTGAAACCCTCCTGAAAAAGCGCCACAAAACCTCTGAAAAAAATGATCACATGGTAATACACAGCAACGCCATGCAAGTACTATGTTTTTTGTTACTTCTCTTAACTGCTTCAGCATTTGGAAACTGTGAAATGTATAAAAAGAAGTATCATGCTCATTATTCGGGCAACTTCACTTTCTATTTTTTTTTTCTTTCATGGAGAATTTGCCAGTTTGACTAGTGTAAATGGACCCTATTACCAACATTTTCTATTAATTGGCAAAAAAAATAGCCAGATTACAAGTTTGCATACATGCAATAAGAGCACATTCACGCCGTGGCCATTTCACAGGTGAAACCCAAGAGAAAACAATATATGAGCATATACTGTATAATAAAGTAAATTAATTGGCATGTCTAAATGGCTTTCCAAACACCCAACGAAAGAGTAAAATGCTTGGTCTTCAGATTAGATTATTTTTATGCTTGCTTAAAAATCGTCGTTTTCGGCAGCACATTTGTCCTGTGTAAACAGGACGTGCTTCTGAGAACAGTGCTACTCTATGCGCACAGAACAATCATGTTGGCAATCGTTCCTTGTGCATGGTAGTGCAATTGGCAACCGTAAGGCTATGTGCACACACAAAAAAAGGGGAAAAAAAGATCCAGCACTATAAAAATCCTCACTTTACTAAAAGTCCATTCAAGTGGAAAACCGACAGAAGCCATAGTGGTTTACGTGTTTTGAGGTATTCACCTCTTGATCTTAAGAGGTTATGATGAAGAGGTGAATACCTCGAAACTTGTAAACCACTATGGCTTCTGTCTGCTCTCCGCTTGAATGTTATTTCTAATGGACTTCTAATAAAGTAAGTCTTTTTTATAGTGCTGGATCATTTTTTTCCTTTTTTGTTGGAGTTTCCAGGGTTTTAGATCCAGATCACTACACAGGTGAGCTGGTTCCTCTCCGATTTTTCCATCTTATGTACACACATTGGTGATTTGGTTGCAGACATTGTGCAACCAAATCTGCATCTTCTGGCAGAAAAAAACGCAGCAGCAAAAATGTGCACTTTTGCCGAGATTTGTCGTGTTGTTATTATGCGTTTTTTTTTCTGGAAATCTGCAAGCAAAACTGCAGCAAAAAAAACGTGTGCACACAGCCTTAAACGCTCTCAGCTCCTTAAGTCTAAATACACCCTTAGGCTATGTGCCCACGCTAGAATGTCCCTGCGGATTTTTTTGCCTGAAAATCCGCGACTTTCGCGGCAAATCCGCACCCGCGGATTTGCCGCGGATTTACCGTGGATTTTGATGCGGATTTTTTTTTTTTTTTTCCCCATTCAAAGCCAAAAATTCGCACCAAATCTGCACCAAACAATTGACATGCTGCAGATTTTTCCGGATCAAAATCCGCGGCAAATCCGCCGCGGAAAAATCCGCAGCATGGGCACAGCATTTCCAAAATGCCATTGAAATGGCTTGGAAGTGCTGCTGCTGCAGATTTTCGGCAAATCCGCGGTAAATCCGCGGCAAAATCCGCGGTAAATCCGCGGTAAATCCTGTAGCGTGGGCACATAGCCTAAAACTCCATTCTGAAAACTAAATGGCTTGACTCAGGGTCAAATTATAATTTTTTTATAAAAACAAGCAATTTTGCAATTTATCTAATTAAAAATCCTCTTCATTCTCAAGAACAGAGGGATTTTTAATTCTATAGTTTACAGCTCATTACCTAGGTCACCGACCACCCTAGAGTCTCGAGAGGCCGGTTACCTGGGTACGTGTACATCACTTGCTCTTTGCTTTAGAGCCTGCCTTTAGTGCTGCCCTGAAGTTGACTGGATCCGGTCAGGTCAAATGTACCTGCAGAGAAAAAAAAGCCTCTGCTGGCAGCAAAAAGTAATATTTGTCCACTGCTTAACATACTGACACAGACGTAGTTATCACCATTTTATATTTTCCGTGTAAAAGTCCCGCAGCTTCTCCAGCTACCGAAAAAATTCACTGATGCATCAATTTTCATTTTGTCAAGCCATGGAACAGTCACCCGGGAATGTAGAAACGATTGGTCACGCTCCCCATCAGAGATATATTATATATATTATATTATATTATACACACACACACATACAGTGTATGTGTATGTGTATATATATATATATATATATATATATATCTATATACACATATGTACATGTATACTGTACATATGTGAATATAGCTGTGTGTGTATATATATATATGTGTGTGTATATATGCATACTGTATATATACTGTGTGTGTGTGTGTGTGTGTGTGTGTGTATATATATATATATTATATATATATATATATATATATATATATATAGGCAGATAGGCATCATTTCTTCAAAATCAAGGCCCCCATCTGAGATACTACAAGGGGAAAGCCTCGCAGTGCTGAATGGTGAATCGAATTTTCAGCGTTGGCTGGCAGTTTTGATGGGTGATGGTATATGACAGTAATTTACATCAGTTACAGTCCATTTTACTGTAAATTCAGCATATACAGTATTTTTCGTTAAAAGCTGCTATGTAACTAATTGATGAATATTTTACAATGCTCCTTTTTGACCCCTCATGCCGTTATTATGAATGATGTTTGTTCATTGTGTATTTTGTTGCTTTACTCTCCTGTTTCTAAAGAGGTGCTGAAACGGTCATTTCACATGTATCTGCACTGTAAATATGTAATATGCACAAAGCCACTGTATATTTGGACCGCAATAAAATGGAGGTAGACCTGATTCATTGGTGTACAATATTTCTTTCACGTAAAAAAAGTAATTTTCTATTTTAAAGCGAGTCTTTCATCCCACACTGATATCATTAAGCATATAGCCTTGTGGGAGATATCTCCTATAACAAATTACACCTCCTAATTGGTGCCTCTGTTAGTTTTTCATCCTTGGTGTTACCAAGAGGCTTGGTGCAGTGGTCTGTTCACTGGTTTTGCGCTCCTCAACTTTCACTGGTGGAGCAGGGTGTCACAGATGACATTCATATGGTTTCTGGCAATAGAAGGTCACAACGTTTGGCTGCACAAAATGCTCCCTGACTTTCTATTGTTCCTGCTGTTAGTATTCATTGTACTAGGTAGTTTTGCTGCTGAGTTTTCACCTATTCTTCTTTAGGACTCAGAGACACTCTCATTCCATCCAGTTGCTAATTTTCAGTATTCCACTTGTGCTTAAATATTCCCATATTTCCTGGATTTGTGCTGATATTATTCAGTTCACACAAGCTTGGATTGCAAGCAGGTGGCTAGTACTCATCTGTAGTTTAATTGCTGAACTTCTGCCTGAGGCATCTGTGGATAAGTAGTTCATGCATTTTTTTCCCGTGTGTCCTCCTTGTGTCTTCCTTTAGTGTTTAGTGGGGTTGACGAAGAGCTCATCCCACCGGTTCCCTATTTAAGGCCCAGCACTAGGATCCTAAGGTCAGGTATTCGACTCGGCGCATAGGTGCGGAACCTATTTAGGGTGGTGAGGGACCCCAGGGATCAACGGTAGGTTTGGTCAGGGGTCCCCATCTCCCTTCCCTAGACGCAGGGGTCCCCTTCCCGTGTCTTCCACCGCTCGCTTGGTACTTCCCTGTACCTAGCGTGACACAGGGATGGGCAAAACCAGTGGGCAGAAAAGTGCACCAAGCCACTTGACCACACAAGGTTTCACCCTGCCCCCTAATTAGCATGTTTGATTAAACCTCTGTTTCTGCAGAACATAGGCAATGATCAGAGCAGTAAAGTTGCAATTTTTCTACAGGCGATACTCCGTCCAAGGCTGTATGCTCAGTTTATACTCTGGGCTGACCTACTCGATTTAAAAGAGAAAATGGCGTTTTATTTGTCTGGTGTATTTTCTAATATATGCATCCAATGTGGCCTTGCATGCTGCATAAACCAAAAAGTGTCTTAATGCCATATAAGTGTAATTTTACGATTTTTTTAAATTTTTACTTTACTATAAAAATCAGTGGTTTATTTGAGAAGTAAGAAAACGTGTATATACGAGTATAATGGCTACGTGAAGCTGGCCTTCAAGTAAGACACCCTCTTCTTGTTTTGATGCTTGTGTGGCCAAGTGCAATCTAAAGCTTATGACTAGTGATGGGCGGACCCGGACTTTAAAGTTCTGGATCAGAGCGGTTTCAAGTGTAACCGAGTGCCGGCCCTGGGCCCGGAATTGTCGGAGAATTCCGGCTAATGATGCGGATCCGGCAACTCAGGAAATAAAAAATAATAATTATGGAACGATAAAGAAAATAAGAATGAAGTAAGTGGTCTATACTTACCGAGATAAGTTGTGGGCATAGTTGGAGGTTCCCACGGCCCTCTACCTGTGACCGCAAGTAATCTGACCTCGGGTGACCTCAGTAAAGTTAATGACCTCACCTCAGGTGGGCTTACTGAGCTTAATGAAGTACCCCGAGGTCGAGTTTCTGATTGACTTCCATTGTTGTTGGATCAATCCAATGCTCGATCGAGTAACGAGCAATGGTGAGCACGCACACTCATCACTAATGGCGTGTCTCACTTTCTAAAAACTAGTGACAATCTGCCATTTATGAAACAACATTTTTTAAATGTATACTGTAGTCTGTTTTTTGAAGCAGCTCTGCTCCAAAAAAATGCCTGAAAGGATAGTCATTCAATTCTATTGAAAAAAAAAACAACAAAACATTTTCTGGTCATATGTTTGAATGTTTTTCTTTTCTCCTGATTGGAGAAAACAAAGTGCATGTCAGTTCTTTGAACCATCTACTGATTTGAAAAACCTCCAGACAAGACGTTGACCAATTGGAAGACTGCACAAAAAGTATCAGAAAGAAAAATCTCCAAAATACTTTAGGAAATCAAAAAAACTCCTCCAAAAACATCATTTGTTGAAGTGGTTTCCACTAGAAAACTAGTTATCTTTGAGCTTTTCATAAAACTTGTGTGCACATACCCTAACGTTACACACCCTCAAGACAATACTGGGTTTCTGACTCAGATGTGATGGGTTTTTTTTATTAGAAAAAAACATTTAGAGACTTAATCTTTACTATAAAAAAATCCTTAGTCCGACGTAGTTCACAGGTAGAGCATTGTCAGCTCTGCTTCATCACTGTACAGACAACTGCCTATACAGAGTGAGAAGCAGAGAGAGCATTGTTAGCTCTGCTTCATCACTCTGTACAGACAGCGTCTATACAAAGTGAGAAGCAGGCGGACACTGAGGCTGGAGTTCCGCTTGCGTATGACTCGTGTAGTCTCGCATCGGCATCACCTGGCACGGACTGACACTCTCCGGACACGAGCACCTCAGCTGCATGGAAATACATGCAGCCGACCCGCTTCTGTTGGGAGAGTGTGCGCCATGTCGGGTGATGCGATGCGACACTCGCACAGTCAAAGTTCAGTTAATGGGACCTTTGATGACATCATAGCCATGTGACCAGTCTGTAAGCCAGTGTCTGTACAACATTCACACCAGACTGATCACATGGCTATGACGTCATGGAAGGTCCTTTAGTCAGTATTGCTTTTCCGGGTGCACAGCAATAATTGGATACGGAAGCAGAAGCGGCCGGGAGACAGTCTGCGGGATGCGTCGCGGAACGTAAAGCCCGAATTCGGTGTTCGAACGCAAGTTCGCATTAGCTCAGAACCCGAACTCAATCTTTACAAAACGTTTGGGCGAGTCTCCCGATCTTGAACATCGGGGGGATCGCCCATCCTTATTTCTGAGACCCCAGATTTGGCAATGCAATTGGCTGCCTTGTATAACAGTACTCTAAAAAGACTGTACCCAACTCTATGGCCACATGCTGCCCCCACAACTGACATCCTGATAACTTATAGCTATCTTCTACTGTGCCACAGTAATAACGTCATAGCCATAGCTAAGGAGTAGTTCTCGATAGAACAAAGTCCATAAGACAGTATCAGCCGGACATCTGACCATAGTGTTCCGGAAAGTCTTATGTAACCATACCGGTATAATCCATCTTCCTGACTGATTTCTCTTGTCATGCCTTGTTTCAAGTAACTTTTTTTTTTTATTTTATTGTGAGACTTTCCTTTAATTCTGAAGTATTAGAGTAATCCTACCCTGTCAAATTGGATTTTCATGTAGTCCATTGGGAGAATATTCCTTTTTCTTCTCCTCTGTATGTGGATATAATCTATCAAAGCAGCGGAAGAATCCATTTTGTGGTTTGTTCTTTTATTCATCAACACTGCACTATTACCTTTTGGGAAATCAAACAGATATTGATCCAGAGGAAACCTATTAGCTGGAAGACTCTTAAAACGCTCACGGAAGGTTATGGGATGTTAAATGTATTGCAATCCCCAGAAGTGAAAACAATTTGAGAAAAAGCTTTGTAATGTGTATTCTACCACAGACAGGTAGTAATAATTGAACACAAAATTCCTGGTCAATAGGGTGAACTTATCAGTCAGCAAAAAGTTATCCAGAATTCTCTTTTATATGATTTTTGCAGTTGTTATTGGAGGTTTCTCAAATGTAGGTTTCTACATTCTGAAGAAAAACACACTTTTCTCATGGCAAACAAATTACAACAGTTTCTATAATCTGAGTCATATTGCAAAGGATTGTTAAAAATCCACTTGTGACTTTTAGGATACTACTTCCAATAGGTGGCGCTGTGCTAGAGTTTGTCTCCTTTACTGGAGAGAGAATTTGAACAGTTTCTATAGTCAGGACCAGATTCAAGTGTGTGTAGGTCCAGTAGACTACTGCTCTATCTTACCCTTAACCCCTTCACGACCATGGACGGATATATCCGTCATGGATCGTGTCCCGGTAAGCCCCGCCCCCTGCCGCGGGCAGGCGGCGTGGATCGGCACACATATCAGCTGTTTTCAACAGCTGACATGTGTGCCTACATGTTCCGAGTGGAATCGCATTCCACCCGGAACATTAACCCCTTAGATCTCGCTGCCAAAGTCTGGCAGCGAGATCTATATGCGCGCGGCCATCTTTTTTACTTACCGCCGCCCCCTCCGGACGTCACGTGAGTGATCACGTGACGTTCGGTGGTTGCCATCGTAGCACAGGGTCATGTGATGACGCCTGGTGCTACGAAGTTTCACTTTCATTCTTCCTCGGCACGGAGCAGAGGAAGAAAGAAAGTGACTATTTCTGCTGTTTACAGCGGTATAGCTGTAATCAGCAGATAGCGATCAGCAATCGGATTGCTGATCGCTATAGCCCCCTAGGGGGACTAGTAAAATAAAATAAAAAAAGTAAAAAAAAAGTTTTAAAAAATTAAAAAAAAAAGTTCAAATCACCCCCCTTTCCCCCCATTGAAAATTAAAGGGTTAAAAAATAAATAAATATACACATATTTGGTATCGCCGCGTTCAGAAATGCCCGATCTATCAAAATATAAAATCAATTAATCTGATTGGTAAACGGCGTAGTGGCAAAAAAATTCCAAACGCCAAAATTACGTTTTTTGGTCGCCGCAAGTTTTACGCAAAATGTAATAACAGGCGATCAAAACGTAGCATCTGCGCACAAATGCTACCATTAGAAACATCAGCTCAAGACGCAAAAAATAAGCCGTCACTGAGCCATAGATCCCAAAAAATAAGAACGCTACGTGTTTCGGAAAATGGCACAAAACGTGCGCCACTTTTATTGGACAAACTTGTGAATTTTTTTTAACCCCTTAGATACAAGTAAACCTATACATGTTTGGTGTCTACAAACTCGCACCGACCTCAGGTATCATACCCACACATCAGTTTTACCATATAGTGAACACCGTGAATAAAACATCCCAAAAACTATTGTGCCAGCACACTTTTTTTGCAATTTTTCCACACTTGGAATTTTTTTGCTGTTTTCCAGTACACCATATGGTAAAACTTATGGTTTCATTTAAAAGTTCAACTTGTCCCGCAAAAAACAAGCCCTCATATGGCAAGATTGACGGAAAAATAAAAAAGTTACGGCTCTCGGAAGAAGGGGAGCAAAAAACAAAAACGCAAAAACGGAAAGTGCCCCGGGGCTGAAGGGGTTAAAGGGGGGAGAGTGTTTAGAAAATGTTTCAGCTGAGTGCTCCTCCAACTCCCCAGAGGGATTGGGTCTGAAGCAGTGTTCAGATCGGCGAATGAAGACCAGTCCGTGTCTCCATCCCAGCCAGCTACTCTGTCAAAACCCGCCTTTTTCCATGCCCTGAAAACGGGCTCAGAAAAGCCCAGGATAAAACCCGGGTGGCTAATAATCGGAGTAAGGTTAGAAAGCAGGGGAATCGCCACCCCAGACACTAGAGGAACCCAACAAAGTTTGTGTATGCCCGATCGTTGGGTGCGTTTTCAGAGTATTAGGGTCCGCCAAGGCAGCCCAGGGGAGGGTGCACAATAAGGAATCTGAAAAGCTCCGTTCGATCTGGACCCAAGCCTTATTGCATTTGTTTCTAAACCAGTCAGCGATCCGAGACAAGTGACACACAATGTGGTAAAGCTTAAGATTTGGGAGACCAATGCCTCCTTCCAATTTAGGTCTACATAGGACAGAGCGCCTGAAACAAAGGTCGTCTGAAATGCATCCACGGTCATGAAGAAGGCTGAAGGGACTGTAATAATAATTATTATTATTATTATTATATTGCCATTTATTCCATGGCACTTTACAAGTGAAAGAGGGTATACGTACAACAATCATTAACAGTACAAAACAGACTGGTATAGGAGGAGAGAGGACCCAGCCCGCGAGGGCTCACAGTCTACAGGGAATGGGTGATGGTACAATAGGTGAGGACAGAGCTGGTTAATGGAAAAGGCCTGCATTAAATGTAATAATCTCACATTCATTTTGAATATTTGGCACCTACCCAAACAGGTAAACAGGGATTTGGACCACCTATCACAGTCCGCCTGTATAACTTTGAGAAGTCCCGGGAAATTGCATTGGTATAGTAACGGAAGAGATGCAGTAATCTTTATTCCCAGGTAGTTAAACGTCTGTGTTGCCCATTTGAAACTAAAGGCTCCCTAAGGCTATGTGCCCAAGGGACAATGTACCCGCGGATATTTCCGCAGGTTTGTCTGCAGGTTTCCTGAAGCTGCTCCCCGGAATCTGCAGCTATCCATTGCTGTGGGTTCCGAGCATTTTTGTTGTGGTAAACCTGCGGGACAAGTGCGGAAATACCTGCGGAAGTCCCGGCCTCTATCTCCATAGAGGAGGAACAAGAATTCTGCAGATATTTCCGCATGAATAATTGACATGCAGTTACGTACGTCGGCAGGACATCCGCAGCATATTCCACAGCAGCACATACCGCATCATTGATACAGCACTCCCCAAATCCCATAGGATACCATGGGGAATGTTTGTACTTGCTAGAACCTGCGGATTTATCTGGAAAATCCAAATAAATCCACAGGTTTTCCGTGGCAAAATCCGCGGGTAAATTGTCCCGTGGGCACATAGCCTTAGGCTCTGTGCGCACTAGTGCGTTTTACCCGCGGATTTGCCGCGGAAATTTCTTGAGAAATGTCTGCAATCTTTGTGCAGACATTTCCCAGCAAATTCTATGAGAAAACAAAATAGCTGTGCACACTGTGCGGATTTTTCTCAAGAAATTTCCTTGATAAAAATTTCTTGAGAAAATGAGCATGTCAATTCTTTTCCGCAGGTACCCTGCGGATTTTGGCAGTACAGCCTGCAAAATTTGCAGGGAACCACCCGCGGGAAAATCGCGGCAAATTCACGGCTATTCCGGGGCTAATCCACGGCAAATCCGCATGCGGATTTGGTGCGGATTTTTTCCGGAGGTCCGGAAATCTTTCACTCCCAGAAGTTTCTCAAGAAATTTTCTTGAGAAACTTCACATTTCTAGTGCGCACATAGCCTTAAAGTGACTCACCAGCGTGGGAGGAAGACCAACATCCAGCGCCTCTGATTTGGAAATCTAAAGCTCTCTTTATGTATGCTACTAGATACAGGGACGGTTAGGCAGGGATTAGCAATATACACCCAGAACTGCTCGTGGTTTTGGGTGCATATTGCACCTGACAGGTTCCCATTAAACCTTTTTACCCTCCTCAAGTCTCCAAAGTTAATATATCCTTTGGACATGGGCTATCTCATCTTAATTGGCTACAGTTAGGTCCAGAAATATTTGGACAGTGACACAATTTTCGCGAGTTGGGCTCTGCATGCCACCACATTGGATTTGAAATGAAACCTCTACAACAGAATTCAAGTGCAGATTGTAACATTTAATTTGAAGGTTTGAACAAAAATATCTGATAGAAATTGTAGGAATTGTACACATTTCTTTACAAACACTCCACATTTTAGGAGGTCAAAAGTAATTGGACAAATAAACCAAACCCAAACAAAATATTTTTATTTTCAATATTTTGTTGCGAATCCTTTGGAGGCAATCACTGCCTTAAGTCTGGAACCCATGGACATCACCAAACGCTGGGTTTCCTCCTTCTTAATGCTTTGCCAGGCCTTTACAGCCGCAGCATTCAGGTCTTGCTTGTTTGTGGGTCTTTCCGTCTTAAGTTTGGATTTGAGCAAGTGAAATGCATGCTCAATTGGGTTAAGATCTGGTGATTGACTTGGCCATTGCAGAATGTTCCACTTTTTTGCACTCATGAACTCCTGGGTAGCTTTGGCTGTATGCTTGGGGTCATTGTCCATCTGTACTATGAAGCGCCGTCCGATCAACTTTGCGGCATTTGGCTGAATCTGGGTTGAAAGTATATCCCGGTACACTTCAGAATTCATCCGGCTACTCTTGTCTGCTGTTATGTCATCAATAAACACAAGTGACCCAGTGCCATTGAAAGCCATGCATGCCCATGCCATCACGTTGCCTCCACCATGTTTTACAGAGGATGTGGTGTGCCTTGGATCATGTGCCGTTCCCTTTCTTCTCCAAACTTTTTTCTTCCCATCATTCTGGTACAGGTTGATCTTTGTCTCATCTGTCCATAGAATACTTTTCCAGAACTGAGCTGGCTTCATGAGGTGTTTTTCAGCAAATTTAACTCTGGCCTGTCTATTTTTGGAATTGATGAATGGTTTGCATCTGGATGTGAACCCTTTGTATTTAGTTTCATGGAGTCTTCTCTTTACTGTTGACTTAGAGACAGATACACCTACTTCACTGAGGGTGTTCTGGACTTCAGTTGATGTTGTGAACGGGTTCTTCTTCACCAAAGAAAGTATGCGGCGATCATCCACCACTGTTGTCATCCGTGGACGCCCAGGCCTTTTTGAGTTCCCAAGCTCACGAGTCAATTCCTTTTTTCTCAGAATGTACCCGACTGTTGATTTTGCTACTCCAAGCATGTCTGCTATCTCTCTGATGGATTTTTTCTTTTTTTTCAGCCTCAGGATGTTCTGCTTCACCTCAATTGAGAGTTCCTTAGACCGCATGTTGTCTGGTCACAGCAACAGCTTCCAAATGCAAAACCACACACCTGTAATCAACCCCAGACCTTTTAACTACTTCATTGATTACAGGTTAACGAGGGAGACGCCTTCAGAGTTAATTGCAGCCCTTAGAGTCCCTTGTCCAATTACTTTTGGTCCCTTGAAAAAGAGGAGGCTATGCATTACAGAGCTATGATTCCTAAACCCTTTCTCCGATTTGGATGTGAAAACTCTCATATTGCAGCTGGGAGTGTGCACTTTCAGCCCATATTATATATATAATTGTATTTCTGAACATGTTTTTGTAAACAGCTAAAATAACAAAACTTGTGTCACTGTCCAAATATTTCTGGCCCTGACTGTATGTGTGCTTTAAGCTGATGCAATGACCAACAATACTTTTTGCATTCATTTTTATACATAATCTATATTTTCTTTGGTTTCCTGTTAAAAGGAACCTGTCATGTAAAAAAAACACTATTATGCTACATTAATGGAGTTAATCTGCAGGTTAATAGAGTTCATGTGGCTGCCACACTGAGATCCATGCTGCTTGGAGGAAATTAACTTATTTCCTCCTGGCTGCCTCGGGCTTTCAGTCATGAGGGTGGCTGTCGTAATTTCAATTATTGCTCTGTGTATAGCAATCACGAAACACACAGGAAAAATATTGGATGATAAGAAGGAATATTACACTTGATAAGATTATAGCTAAACACTAAGGGTAAAAAAAATCACTCAAAAAAATAAACATATAAAATAGATTACATTTTAGTGAAACATTAAAATTGATATGAATAAAATAGTGGAGAGAAAAAACACAGATTTATATATATATACGGATCTGGTTGGAGCATATATACAAAGTGGCAAAAATATTAGTACATATTTAATAAATGTGATAAAGTGGGGGTTCTTCATCTCATGTGGTGACCCTTTTGCACATTCGTATGTTAAATATCTGATTTTGTAATGAATTTTTTTTTAATAAAACATTTTTTATATAATACATTGTAATACTATGCATTTTTATCAGATATTTAGTAAATATCTATGAAATATTTCTGACACTTTGTATGTATGCCCCTCCCAGATTGGTTTATTTATGCAAAAAATTATTTGTGTGTTTATTTTTCAGAATGTTACTTCGGGATAGCTAGGGTCAGAGGGCTCCTATGCTGTCCCTTACACTAGGGGAACCTAGGCTATCCCTCAACTCCAGATTACTCCTAATGGTGGAGACGCCGGAGTCCTGTGTCTTTCTATAGTCAAAATAAATACACAGCAACAGGTATCACACCAGATAGTCTGGATCACCACATCAATTAAGATAAGCTATACCTGGCAAAGATAGAAGGATCCAGCCAGCATATGTAGAAGGGAAGCAGATGTGGTTGGCTCCCCCACAGCAGGTGATCAAAGGAGACTAACAAGCAGACTAGTAGAGATTAACTCCTGCTAAACTGCCTCTGAATTAGCACTCATGTTTACACCCAAGTCTTCCTGCATAGATTACAGACACCAGAGGAGTTATCAGGCAGTATGTGAGAATCTATAGTCTAAACAGAACTTGATGCTACCATGAAAGTCGGCAAAGTTTGCGAAAATCTCAGTGTGACAGATGTTTCTCCCCACTATTTTATTCATATCTATTTTTAACATATTTCAATAAAATGCAATCTATTTTATCATGTATTTATTATTTGGGTGATCCTGTGTATAGTGAATGGTAGCTGTAACCACGCCCTGACACTGACTGACAGACGGCTCAGCATTGCATTAGTACAGCATTTGTTTACTTGACAAGTTCCTTTTAAAGGAATCCTAAAATCTGAAGGTTAAAAAAAAGTGTGAGTTTTTATGCAAGGTGTTCAGTGTTCCTCTTCCCTTGCTAAATGAGCAGGAAAATATTAGAAAATTATGGTAAAAACAATATTTTGAATGTTTTACACAAACCGTATATACAGGGAACCCTCAATATACACATTATTATTTGCAATTTTTCAGCAATAGAATAAAAAAAAATCAGTTTCTAAGAGGAAAAATCAGTCAATTCGCAAGGCAGCTAATAATAGAAGACGAAATATTTTGAGAAACCGCTCAATGACAGTGATCCAGATGCCCTTGTCAGTATAATTGCTGTTGAAGGCGACTCTTATACCAGTTACATGATGGTTATTTGTGGTTTGTGCTAAGAAGCAATCAGTGCAATGTTTTACTGCTCCTCGCTGCAGTGCCGAGGTAATAGCTCCACAATACCCTGCACAGTGAATGGCCTGTTTTCATGTCAGTGCAATTACTTTCTTAAAAAATAAATGACCTACAAAATATAAAAGGGGAAAAATAACTTTAACTGTTATATTTATATGTAAGCAGGTCGCAATTATATAACCTTCCCAAATAATTAGCAGGGTTGACTCGGGACAAAACTTGCTCATATGCCCAATTTTAGTATATGTGTTTCACAGAGCGGGTTCCCTGTTAAGGATGCTTGAAAAAGTTTTGCAGAAGGAGTTTTACAAATATTATGGACTGTGGCCTATTGAACCCCTTTATCACATGCTGACGTATGCTAAACTTGACTGGTGTGTATGGTAGGTCTATCCAGTTGCAGTGGAGATATCAACTAATTACCTAAGTTACTGTTTCTCTGTGCTCATGCTGTGTTAATGTATGCTGGTAGATGTATGCCATGTGATCATCTATTCCATGTGCAGTATATGATGCCAGAGATTGGAAATGTGTGACCAATCTATTTTGTGGGAGAAATACCCTGGTCCTAAAATGCTACTATGGGTACAAATGGATACCAGAGGTGATTGGGGATTCCAGATGTGAAGGAGCAATAAATGAGCAAAAAGAGTTGACACACTGAGCTTCTTGGTGATTGGGGATTCCAGATGTGAAGAAACAATAAATGACCAAAAAGAGTTGACACACTGAGCTTCTTGGTGATTGGGGGTTATAGAGGTAAGTAAGCAATCAACGAGCTAAAAGAGTTGACACACTGAGTTTCTTGGTGATTGTCGTTCCTATTATGGGTTTATAATTATTGCATTCATGACTGCAACCTAATATAATTATTTTGTGTATGTGGCCCAATGCCATTTTAGTTGGTTGATGCTGAGCTTGGTGTCTTAAATGCTCAGTCTAGGACTGTGGCATTAACATATATGACTATGTCCACTGGGAGGAGAGATACATTTTTCTCTGTTACTTCCTAAGGGTGCAAACACATGCAGACAAGCAATCAGGTAATAGCAGGAGAGGAGAGAGGTCTTGCATAGACGATCTGTAATATAGATTGCTAGCAAATAAGGCAGGAGCAGTGGCGTAACTACCGCGGTCGCGATCGCGACCGGGCCCGGGAGGTTAGGGGCCCGGTGGCCGCCAGGCAGATCAGCAGCCAGCTCCTGTCAGTGTGAGAGGAGCTGCGCTGATCTGTCACAGACCTCGCGGCCGCTATTTGACCCGCTGCCGCCGCCGACACCGGGCCCCCCTGCCTGGTGTCAGTGGCTGCAGCGTCTCCCCCATCACCGCGCACAGTAATGATGAAGCATAGCGCGGCCGGTGCCACGCTATGCATCACCATTCTCCCCCTGTGCGATGACGTCACTCCCGAGCGACTGCTGTGCTGAGTGCACAGAGTGCAGGACAGGAGGACGCCGACCGCAGCACCGGGAGAACGAGCAGCGGGGAAGACAGCAGCGGTGGAAGGAAGAGAGAAGGTGAGTACTTGGTTTTTTTTTTTTAATATAAGTGAGTAAACGATGGCCAGAGGCTTGGGAAGGCAGTTCTGGGGAAGCTGCATTATTGTATATGGAAGCCTGGAGAGGCTGCTTTATACATGAAGGTCTAAGGAGGCTGCATTGTATGTGGAGGTCTGGGGTAGCTGCATTATTATACATGGAGGCCTGGAGAGGCTGCTTTATACATGGAGGTCTGAGGAGGCTGCATTATATATGGAGGCCTGGAGAGGCTGCTTTATACATGGAGGTCTGAGGAGGCTGCATTATATATGGAGGCCTGGAGAGGCTTCTTTATACATGGAGGTCTGGGGAGGCTGCATTATATATGGAGGTCTGGGGTGGCTGCATTATTAAACATGGAGGCCTGGAGAGGCTGCTTTATACATGGAGGTCTGGGGAAGCTGAATCATTATACATGGAGGCCTGGAGATACTGCATTATACATGGAGGCCTGAGAAGGCTGGGTGCATTGTTATACATGGAGGCCTGGAGAGGCTGGCTGCTATATTATACATGGAGGCCTGAGGAGGCTGGGTGCATTGTTATACATGGAGGTGGTCTGGAGAGACTGGGTGCTATATTATACATGGAGGCCTGAGGAGGCTGGGTGCATTGTTATACATGGAGGCCTGGAGAAGCTGGCTGCTACATTATACATGGAGGCCTGAGGAGGCTGGCTGCATTATTATACATGGAGGCCTGGAGAGGCTGGCTGCATTATTATATATGGAGGTCTAGGGGGGCTGCATAATACAAAATGAAGGACACCTCATACATGGAATATAGGGTGCCTTATGCATGATGGAGTATGGGGCTGCATAATGCAATATGAAGTTTTATGGGGTTGCGTTATAATACATATAGGACTATGGGGGCTACATTATAATATATGGAGGACTATGGAGGCTACCTTATACATGGACTATGGGGGTGCATTATAAAACATTGGGGACTATGTGGTGCAGTGTAATATATGGAGAACTATGGGGTGAATTATAATATATGGAGAACTATGAGAAATTCATTATAATAATTGGAGGGCTACTTTATACAAGGAGGACTATAGGGCTGCATTATAATATATGGAGGCCTATGTGGTGCAGTATAATACATGGAGAACTATGGGGTGAAATATAATACATAGAGAACTATGAGAAATTCAAGATAATAATTGAAGGGCTACTTTATACATGGAGGATTATGGGGGTGCATTATAATATATGGAGGACTATGTGGTGCAGTATTATATATTGAGTACTATGGGGTGAATTATAATGCATGGAGAACTATGGGAAATGCATTATAATACATGGAGGACTATGGAAGTGTATTCTAATATATGAAGGGTTATGTGGGACCCTTTATACTATTTGGAAGGCTATGTGGGTGCCATTATTGTATTTGGAGAACTATATACAAGGGGGGACAAAGATACAAGCAGGGGATGGGAACGTTTTGTGCTGAGGGAAAAAGGCTCTTTTCCCTCAGCACCCAGCTTTCCCATGCTCTGCTATACATCTTCTCTCAGCACCCAGCTTTCCCATGCTCTGCTATACATCATGTCTCAGCACCCAGCTTTCCCATGCTCTGATATGGGAAAGCTGGGTGCTGAGGGAAAGATGTATAGCAGAGCATGGGGAAGCAGTGTGCCGAGGACAATATGGATATCAGAAAATAGGAAAGCTGGGTGCTGATAGAGGGATTTCAGATCATGGGAAACCTGGGTGCTGTGGGTAAGAGCCAAGTGTCAGCATCATTATCCTGTACCCCGAGTGTCAGTGTCATTATCCTGTACCCTAAATGTCGATGTACGTGGAGGGGGGGCCCAGGTCTGAACTTTGCACCGGGGCCCATCAAACTCTAGTTACGCCCCTGGGCAGGAGTAACACTCATCAATATGTCTGCCACCCCAAGGAACTCCCTAGGGATCAAGGAGGAGCATGTAGGAAGCTTTTACTGCGCTACAGACTGTATAGTTTGTTCCAGGAGGAATTGATCAGCCTGCTAGGCTAGGAGAGAGCGAGAATTGCCACCATGGACAGGAACACATATGCTTATTCCTGCCTGTGGGTGAAGAGTGTGTCCACCAACAGTGAAGATTGCTTTTTACTAATCATCTAACTCTTTTCAAGATTTGGGAGCAAAATCCAATTAAACTGTAATTGGTGTTTGTCCACATACCGTATGCCCTGAGTGGAGAAACTACCCAGACCAACAAGTACCATTGTATACATACTCTTTAAAGGGACCACCATTCATGCACAGCTCTTATATACCAATGAACCAGAACAGATATCCCTAATGAAAGAGAAACTCCAGCTCTGGCAGACATGAACCTGTCCATTATATAGAAAGCTTATCTCACAGTCTGATAGTACACACGGAAAAAATAATAACTGATGACTTCTAAATGTTAATTCTCACTGCCACATCATGGCTAACTTTTGTAGTGGGTCCCAGCTTTATTAGGTGTAATATTGGATGACTGCTAGAGATGAGTATACCAGAACTGTAAAGTTTGGTGTTTGTACTGAATACAGACTTTGCAAAAAGAGTTTGGATGCTTTATGTATGTAAACCACTCGCGCGAGCATCGCTGTTCTCGGGTACGCTCGGTGCTCGGCCCAGTGCGAGCCTTGTTTGAACGTCTTGCACTGGGGTACCGACAGCATGTCGGATGTAGTGTGTACAAAAAAGAATGAAAAAAAAAAAAGCCCTGTCCACCCTCCCCAGAAATTACTTGTTTATGGTTGGCTGTATGTGAGCGAAGACCTGGACTGCCCAATCAGTGACTTCCACTGAGGTTCAGGTCAAGTCTAAGTCCAGAACAAAACTTTATCTAAAGTTTGGCTGAACAAACAGAACCCACAGGTCCGCTCATCTCTATTGACGACCACTGCCACCGAGACATTGTATGGTTTTTACACCAGTGATGGCAACAACATACTTGTCAAACGGAATAGCCAATAGGTCTGACCTAATTTGGATCCCTTATATGAGCTGTTAATGGGAGGTCAGACACCATAAAAAAATGTGAGATGGTTAGTGAAAAAGCTTCACTTGTTTTTTTTATAACACTTATATTTGATGACCATTAATATAAGTCACCACAGAGACCGGTACCAAATAAAAGCCTGTTTCATGTGGGAAAGGAGGTAGCACATACACGTTTTTTCCAACTCAACCCAGAGAGTCATGACGATTGCAAAGATTTTTGCATCCTGCCAATTCCTTCAAGCAGATGCATTGAGTTCCCTAGGAAAATTCAAACAATCTGTCCTTAGGTGGTCTCAATGGGTCAAATCCCTACAATCAATGTTTTAGAATCCATTAAATCGTTCATTAAACATTATAGGTGGAAAACCCCTTTAAGGCCGGTGTCCCACTTGCGATTGCCTCGCGTGAGTTTCGTGGTGCATCACCCGTCACTCTCATAGAGATGCATGCAACCGACCCGCTCCTGTGAGCAGAGTGTGAGCCCATGACGGGTGATGCACCGCGACATACACATGAGGAAATCGCAAGTGGGACACTGGCCTAAGGTAAATTCTCTGCTGCTAATCCCTCTGGCAGCACCTTACAAAAATATACATGCTATTTGGGAGAAGATATTCACAAGCAGTGTCATCTAAGCCCCACATTGATTTATTTATAACACCTAGATATATATATTCTAGTCTCATCTGTATGTGCAGGGGAAACTTGGGAAAAGTTTAGTTTTCTTGGAATAAAGATTGAAAATTATTTTATATGCTTGTGCTGGATGACAGATCAAATATTCAAGAGTTTTCTAATGATAACTTCTGCCTGGAGACTTTTGTGTAAATATGCACATACTAATAGGAATGTAGAGCGCTCGGCTGCAGTTAACAATCTCAAGAGTTTATATTCCTCCATTGTTTAGAGCTAGCGAAGAAGAGAGCTCATGTTCTCCTCTCTGCTCCGGCTAATTAATAGAAATCGTGAATATAAAAATGTCAAATTAAGTGGATCATCTAATGCACAGAATCCCTATAATAATATTTAGAAGGTCACTGTACTTTATTCAACTTGATGTTATATTGGATAGGTAAATATAAGAATATTCAAACCATTTTATTAAAAAACTATGTCATACGCATGATAAATCACTCCAACATGTTGGCCATTAGATGTGTCTTCCTTTTGTGTATTCAAGAGGAAGAAGGAATCACCGTCACTATTCAGCGAGCTACCCGCTCTGTCCACTTAATCCAGGCTTATGAGCGCACTATATGGCAGTAAAATCCATAGCATGTTGGCCACAGTGCTCATTTCAATAGACAACAATCCGCACAGTCCATGAAAAAGAGACGGAAGGCACTCACCAAATATGCTCAGTAAAAAAGTTGTTTATTCAACCATCAGGTCAGGGGGAAAGGCGTGAGGGAGGTGGGAACACACAATCCGTCGGACGACGGCCATTTCGCGTCTTTACAACCGACGCTTCTACAAGTCCAACTCATGGACTCGTGGAAGCGTTGGTTGTAAAGACGCGAAACGGCCATCGTCCAATGGATTGTGTGTTCCCACCTCCCTCACGCCTTTCCCCCTGACCTTATGGTTGAATAAACAACTTTTTTACTGAGCATATTTGGTGAGTGTCTTCCTTTTGTGTAACTTGCAGTCCACTATCTGTTTCCAGATGTAATCTGTGAATAGTAGTAGCAGACATATTGAGATATCAAACTGCTACAGACATAACAGAGGGGTAGACTTACAGAGAGGGGCAGGAAAGCCATTGGACAATAGCATGAGCAATGCATGCTAGGAAAAAAAAAAGTTCCAGTGCCTATAGTGCTGTCAGAATGCTGATGAAGTGCGGCTAGCAATTAACAGTGTGTATGAATCAGGATAGTTGTTGTACATATCAGACTCATATGTACACCAGAAGCTTTTCTACAGTTGTTGTGTGAAGTACTACCGTGTTTTCCAGAAAATAAGCCCTAGCAGGAGTTTTCATAATTTTCGGCATAAGCCCTACCCCGAAAATAAGCATTGATGCGTTCCACCGCAGGTCCTCGTGCTCCACGGCACTGCGTCCCTGGTTCCACTGCCGGTCAGAAGCAATCGGTATTGCCGGATGTGGTGTGTGTGTGTGTGTGTGTGTGTGTGTGTGTGTGTGATCTGATGTATATGGGTGTGTGTGTGCGCTATCTGATGTACTGTATGTGGGTGTATGAGTGTGTTTGTGTGTGTGTGCTATTTGATCTACTGTATGTGGGTGTATGAGTGTGTTTGTGTGTGTATGTGTGTGTATGTGTGTGTGTGTGCTACCTCATGTACTGTATGTGGGTGTATGAGTGTGTGTGTGCGCGCTATCTGATCTATGTGGGTGTCGGCCACAAACAGTTGAGTACCGCATGAAACATACCTGCTGGGATGGCCCGCCAAAGATCACAGGAGGAAATGAGAGCAACGCCATCATCCAAGGATTGGTGAGTATGATTCTCATGGGAAGGTGGGTCTGCTTTTTTTGGGGGGAATACCCCCAACTGTGTTTTCCCGAGAATAAGCCCTAGTGCATTTTTTGGTGCAAAAATAATATAAGACAGTGTTTTATTTTCGGGGAAATATTTACCCGTTTAACTCACGAATCTAATTTATTCCGTGAATGAACACTTAATGGAGCAGAAATATTCAATGACTTTTATTGATGCTGAAGTTGATGTTGGAAAAAAATGTGAATGTTCGGGACTATATGACACATTTTAGAATACTACATGTTAAGAAAAGTTAATGTAGCAAATTTCTCACATCCATCAACCTTCAAGAGCTGCCTGGAGAGTGGCAGGTTCATTATTATTCCTTCAAGACAGATCCTTAAGCTCCTGGAAAATTAAATAATACAAGCCGAAGGTCTAATTAGATTAGGACTTTTGCCAGACACATTGCACCCAGGGGAGTTGTTTCGGATGTAATTATTTAGCATTACTCGGACATTATTAACATAAAGTCCGTAGATATTTCATTCTTCTGCATATGATAGACAAAATATAATAAAATAATAAATATCAGTGAAACTGTGTTTGACAAGGAAACAGAAAATCAGCTTAGTTGTTTCTTGTGACAGTTCCCTCTTTGGGAAGTGGAAGGTCTGACCCTAAGCTTCATTCATGGTGATGTCTGAAACTGAGAAATTCTTAAAATTAAAATGTGAATAGAGGACTAATGATTGACATCTAATGCAGCTGCAGCGTAATATGGATATTTATGATTGATCACGTAACGTTCCATGTAAAAAAGTGCAATTCATATTCCAAAGGGGACTCAACATTTCGAACGTAGAAGAGTCACATTATATTCTTAAGTCAGATGGAGCTCTGGTCATAACAAGTACAATTTGATCATATTGTAGCACCCCTGAGGTACCAGGTGCAACAAAATGTAAGGGGAAACCCAAACCCCGGATTATCCATGCCAGTCAACACACCATCACCTTCAGGCCACACACACACCCCAACACCAAACTGGGAGACTGCCTAGCAGCAGGTAAAGGGATG
Source organism: Anomaloglossus baeobatrachus (assembly GCF_048569485.1). Lineage (NCBI taxonomy): Eukaryota > Metazoa > Chordata > Amphibia > Anura > Aromobatidae > Anomaloglossus > Anomaloglossus baeobatrachus. The sequence continues at coordinate 86,073,194 of NC_134358.1, forward strand.
GCCACTGACTGGATAGTCGCCAACCAATCTGTAGGGAGAGACCCAGCAAGGGGAGGGGCCTGTGGTCAGTTGGAAAGTTGGTGGGAGGAAGTGTTTAGTCCGTCAGAGGAAGGAGTCAGAAAAGGAAGTGAAGGAGAGAGGAGAGTAGTAGTGAAAGAGTGAAAGTGCAGAAAGAAAGAAAGACCTGCAGTAACATCAGAGTGGTGTGACAGGAGTGAGGGACTGTGGAGTAAGGGACCAGGACTCCAGGGACCGTGAGTTACCTGTGGAAGTGGAAAACTCCAGTGACTGTAGGACACCTGTGGAAGTCTGTAACCTAGGCTCACAGGACTCAGCACGAGGCGGGGTGCAGACCCTAGGACAGCGGGACACTTTATGGTCAACTGTTAAATCTGCCAGGCGAGAAGATCACCAGGATCCATCACCCACCCAAGAGTCTGAAGCATCAGCAGCAAAGAGGGGAGCGGGGACTGAACCCCTTAAATAGTCCAGGCTGCCTGCAATAGGACCAAGAGAAACAGAGGGGTTCCCAAGCAGCTCTAGACCACGGGAGCCCATCAAGAACAAGAGTGCTTGGAGGACAGCCAACCCAAGTCACAGTTGGCATGGAGAACAAGGAAAGCGGGAACACCTGGAACCGGCACTAGCAGGTCCAAACACTCAAGTAAAAACAAGGCAAGTTAAAACTGCAAAACTGGTGAGGACTGTTTCCTTACCGCCTCCGTACACACACACTGACTGTTTCCCACTACAACCCCCATCATCCACTGCTGGGGTCCAGCCCTGCTTGCGGAGGGTCCTAAGCTGCACTACTTCATCAGCCCCAGCAGAAACCTGCAGCAGTGGCCTCAATAACCTGGCAAGTGGCGTAGCCGACAAACTCTTTTATTTTATTTTTATTTTTACCCCCATTTTTTTCGGGACGGCCCCCAGGGTCATGGAACCGGGCATCAACCACGACTCCCCTGAGTGTCAAACACGCCCGGGACAGAGTACCCCACAGCCCTGGGGCGTCACAATATAGAGAGGTTATTTCTACACTAGTGGTTCAACAAATGGTGGTACATACTGTAAGGGCTTATTTAGATGAGCGGATTACATGGATGTGTGCTGTCCAAGTAGAAATCAGACAGCACCCTGACCAATGTCATTCTCTAGGCTGTACCAGTTAAAAACTGTCCTATCTGCTACAGTTCTCTGAATGATGAGCTCTGTATAACCCCGCCTACAGTACTGATTGGCAGCTTTCTGTGTACATTGTGTGTGACGCCCTGGGCAAGCCAGGGGTCACAGGTCACAACACCACATGCACCCCACATTCCCTGCAGGTACACCGAAGTCGAAACTAAAATCCTTGTTGCCTTCCTCCAGGGGCTGGTGTCCACAGCAGGGGGTGGGCCAGGCGGTTGGCTCCACCCACCGAGGAGTTCACAGCTCTAGAGGCGGGAAAACCAGGCAGTTGAGTCTAGTGAAGAGTTGAGAGTAGAAGGAAGTGGTAAAGGAGCAAGTGACAGTAGTGGAAGTGACAAGAGAAAAGTGACAGCAAGAAGCCTGAAGTTGGTCCGGGTGTGTGCCCCGGACTGAGACAGTAAGGTTGACAGACGGCGGTGACCGTCTGCAGGAGAGATTGCTCGGAGGTTGCCGAAAGGACCGTGGACGGGTGGTGACCCGGCGGTACCGCAGCGGTATACAAAGAACAGTCAGCACCAGGGCAGGGGCCTTTCGGATCCCGGCAAGGCTAGGAGTCACCATAATTTGCCAAATCCGTCAGTGAAGGGGACCTCTGTCTCCCAACAACCAAGTACCGTTTGAAGGCAACAGTCCAACCGTTAAGGGGAGACACCGCCACCGCCAAGGCACCAGTTTCCCAGGGCCAGCGCCTGCGGGCAAGAGAGGGGCTCCTCCGGCTCATATCCAAGCTGGGGAGCGGGTTACCGGTGGGAATCCATCGCTACCAACAGACTACACATAGGTGCAGGGAAGAGACCGTCACCGTCAACTGCAGGGAACATCAGCACCGTAACCGTCCGAGGGACCCGTCCAACCAGCCGTTTGTTTACCGAGAACTGTGTCGTGTTGACTGGCTGAGTGAGTACCTCCGTGCCGTGCGGCACAGCGCTGCCCCTGCGCCCCTGCACCTCCACAGGCCCCATAACCCGCCTGTCCACCATCCCAACCCCATCACTGGGCCCCGGGACCACCAATCCCCTACCCACGGAGGGGCAAATCAACAACTGGCTGCTCCATACCACCACTCCCGGGATCCCCAGCCAGAGCAGCGGTGGTGTCCACATAATCACCACAACCGTGGGTGGCGTCACGGACAATAAACAATCCTCACCACCAAACCCCTTTCACTCACGGGCGAGGAGCGCCGCTCGAGTCCCCGGGATCCGGCCCATCGCTCGAGCCACCGAGCAGCAGCAGGCCGCAGCCGCAGCCGCAGCCGGACCCGAGCAGTGGGAGAGCGCGGCGTCCCCTCCTCCGCCCGCGACATGTGCATAGGCAGAAAGCTGCCAATCTGTGATGGTTACTAGTCTTCTAGTGATAATCTCCTGCCGATACAACAATGATTTTGTCAAAACTATAGTAAGCTGGCCATTAAGTGACACATCTCTGTAATTGGGGTCTCTGTCTCTACATTATGCTGCTCTCAGATTAGGTGGCAAATACTTGACTACAGAAGCACGTGAGACCTTTCTCCTTGCGCCTTGTAGTGTGGATATCTGTTGCGTGAAGCTACTTGGGGACCCCAGTGTTCTTGGCTTTAGTTGCCGTCCCGTAGGCAGGCAGCGCAAAACTTGTTATGGACCCGACCGTGGCCATGGCTCCTGTCTCTATCTGCTGCTGTACCCAGGGACTTTTGCTGGTGGGTAATGGGACGTGAAATCCTCTTTCCCTGCAGATTTGTTAGAGTCCATGAAGGTTCCCCTAACCGAGGGCTCTGCACCCTGACTGGCGCTGATCCTGAAGGGGCTGTTGGAGCTCACCCTCCGGCTACCGTATAAACTCCTCTGTCTCACAGCTCCACTCGGTCATCTCCTGCTTCTCTCTGTCTGCCCGCACCTGGTCGGCCCCTCTGGGGGGAGCTGTAGCATCCCCCCAAAGGCCTTGCTCTTCTCTACCTCAAGCTGTTCTCTCTCCTGCGTCCAAACTGTTCTTAGGTAAAACGCCTTCTAAAGTGAAACTAAGTGTGTTCGCACATTTCCCAGACAGCCCCCACCTTTTTTATGACTCATCCTGCCGGGGAATTTAGCCTGGCTTCCTGAGTAATGTAAGTGCTGACTGGGTGTTGATATAATTGTATTGTGTAAGCTCCAAGCACCAGCAGTTAACCTCCTCTTACCCGGGATAAGCATTACACCTTAAGACAGATGCAATACTCTGTGGCGACTGAAGCCGCAGTGGCGCCACACTTCCAGTTCAGTTACCTACTCTTTTCCGCATGCCTCACCTGCCTGCTGCACTGACACCAGTGGCCTTTGTGCCCACTCGGACCTTGGGCTTGAAGAATCCACCTCACCAGGTGATCCTAACAGAATACCAAGACTATGGATACCAATGGCACAACAACAACACCATTGCTGTGGGATATGGATGAACTGCTGGCACTTGTGATTCAACTGGTTGCCAGCCAATGTGAATTTGTCCAGATAGTGCAAACCTTGCAGCCCATATGATGCCCCGCATCAGACTCCTGCAGTCTTTCCACCAGCTCCCACCACACCCTAATGTGCAAGATTCTACTTAGGAAGTTGCTCTGCATTTACCTATGCCTGCATGTTTTAATGGTGATCCAGAAGCCTGACGAGGTTTTGACAGTTAATGCGCTTCAAATTGTGTCCTCAGGATTTTTCTTCTGATCAGTGTAAAGAGGCATATCTTTTTTCTTTATTTCCTGGTGATGCTTTGGTGTGAGCCACACCATTGTAGGACTGAGATGACCCCATGATGCATTCTCAGCTCTCCTTTCAGATCACAGTCCATCAAGTGTTTCATAAATCAGGTTGCGTTCACTGAGCTGCAGATTCCATATTGCAGCTAAGACAAGGGGCTAGCTGTGTGAGGCAATGTGCCATCCAATTCCGCATCCTGTCTGCTGAATTAGCCAGGAGAGCATTACTATTCCTTCATCACTTTTCATTTATAAGTACATTGTGCTCGCCAGTCTTGTGTTTTTTGTACTCAGGCCACTTATACTATATTTTCCCTGTATTTTGCTCTTCTTCTCCTTGAACATTTATGACTGCCTAAGTTGGCATGTAATATTTTTGTCAGTTATCAATAGATTACTGTGATAGTCTACAACTACTGTGATTATTTACAGTTGAAACCAGAAGCTTACATATGTGTCGCCCTGGGCAAGCCAGGGGACACAGGTCACACACCACCACACCCTACATCCCAGGTAGAAACATCTAAGCTAACCAAAAATCCTTGTTGCCTTCCTCCAGAGACTGATGATTCACACCAGGGGGTGGGCCAGGCGGTTGGCTCCGCCCACCGAGGAGATCACAGCTCTGGAGGCGGGAGAAACCAGGCAGTCAGCTCAGGGACGAGCTTGAGTAAACAACAGAGATAGAGTTTGGAGGAGGAAGTGGAAGGAGTGGAGGAGTAGCCCAGACAGGGCTAAAGTAAAGAGCTAAGTGAAAGTGAAGAAAGAAAAGTAGTAAAGGAGGAAAGCAAGAGTGGTGACAGAACAGAAAGAGTGTGCAAAGCCTGAAGAGTCCAGCTAAGTGCAGGGCAGGTCAGCAAGGTCAGCAACGGCGGTGACTGTCCGAAGGGGGACCGTTTGGAAGTTCCTGGAAGGACCCCGTAGGCTGTGTGCCCGGTGGTCTGGAGCAGTGTTCCGAAGGACAGTCAGCACCAGGGCAGGGGCCTCTCGGACCCCGGCAAGGCTTGGAGTCGCCACAATTTGCCGAATCCGTCAGTGAAGGGGACGTAGATCCCCCAACAACCAAGTCCCGATTTAAGGCAACAGCCCAGCCAGTGTAAGAGAGACACCGCCACCGCCAAGGCACCAGTTTCTTAGGGCCAGCGCCTGCGGGCAAAGAGTAGAGCTCCTCCGGACCAGCTTGAAGCCGGGGAGCGGGTTACCGGTGGGGACCCATCGCAACCAACAAGTACACCAAGGTGCTAGGAAAAGGGACATCACCGTCATCTACCGGGAGAGCAAGTGCAGCCGTCCGTGGGACCGTCTTACCAGCCGTCTGGTTTACCGTAAAAACTGTGTCAACGTCTCAGGCTGAGTGAGTACAACAGTGCCGCAAGGCACAGCGCTGCCCCTGCGTCCCTGCGCCCACCAGGCCCTGCACCTCCCAAGCCATCACCGGGCCCCGGGATCACCAACCCCTACCCACGGAGGGGCAACACAACACCTGGCTGCTCCGCATCACCATCCCCGGGATCCCCGTATAGAGCAGCGGTGGTGCAATCACCACAACCGTGGGTGGCGTCACGGACTATAAACAATCCCCACACCCAACAAACCCCTTTCACTCACAAGCGAGGAGTGCCGCTCGAGAAACCCCCGGGATCCGGCCTACAGCTCGAGCCACCACTGAGCAGCGGCCGCCGGACCCGAGCAGAAGGGGGTGAGCGTAGTGTGCTGACACCCTCCTCCCCGCCCGCGACAACTTGGCGTCACGAACAGGATCTTACCGCTCTGCCGTCTGGTAGAGGTGCGCCTTGTTACCGCCGGAGGTATCCGGCAGAAAAATTTCAGAAGCCGCCATCTTTGGCGCGAAAAGTTCCCGCTCGAGCGTCTTCTCGAGCAGTAGAGGCGCGAAGGCCAAAACCCCGCCCCGAGAGAGGAGGGGCCGGAAAGAGCTAAGGGGGACGCGATGGCGGCTGGACGCATGTAGCCGCGGCTATAGAAGCAGGGACGCCAGGACTCTGCGGCCATTTACTGGTTCCTGGAAGAAGCCGCTGCTAAAGATGCTGAGTCCGACCAACAACACCGTGGTCCCCGCGCCTGGCATCGCGGCGCGGGTGGAAGCCCGGACCGTCCAGCTAAGCAGCCGTCTGCAGGTCCGCATGCAGCTCCTCCTGGAGGAGTGGGAGGCCGACATGGTGGACGTGGTGACGGCCATACGGAGACGCGAGGTGGAGGGAGTCTTGGAAGGGAGGGTAAGTGACCCACGCCCCTGTACCCCTAGTGGGTCGGTCATCGCGGCTGAGGGACCCGGTCCATACCCGCTCGCCCTGCTACCTTCCCCGCTACCCGTGTTAGCTGCTGCTGCCCCGCCACTAGGCCCGCTACCACCACCACCGGTAGCGGTACCCTGCCAATCCGCCCCGGCGGACCGACCTGCAGCAGAAGCTCATGACCACCCTGAACCGCTTCCAGGGAAGAAGCCAAAGGCTGAGCCCGTCAGCAAAGATGCACCGGAGGCACGGCGGGGATGCAGCTGCCAGGAGGCAGAGGAGGCCATGTCACAGCGGGGTCCCTCATTACTGAAGGTGCCGGTCGTAGCCGACACGGAGGGACTCTGGCTGGGTCCGTCCCCCGCACACGCTGAACCGGAGCAAACAGAAAGTACTCCCGGCTGGGAGCGGCGGCAACAGCAGCTGCGCAGGGAGATCGATGCCCGAGAGGGGTGTAGAGCGGATGTGCATGCCCGCATGAATATGGAAGAAGATCGCCTGCAGCGAGCTACCATTGGGGTCCAGAGCAGTGCACCATGTGAAGGTGGCACTAGAGCCCCACGAGTGAGAATGGACTGTTGAGCCGCAAAAGGCAGCGGAGTGCTGCTGCACAGTCCCCGTTGGGACCACCAGTCAGCATGTGTACAAGTTTGTTTAAAAGTTGAAAATGATAAGTGAAATGATACCGAGTACTTCACCAGATTATCCTTGTGATTGAACCGGCTGGAGCCGGCACCGTTGTCCCCGTGGGGACCGTTTCAAAGTTATTTTGCATGGGAACTATCCATGGACAAGCCTGTGAACTTGCAGGGCACCCACAAACGTTAAGTGGCTTGTAAATATGTTGTTTGCCGTTACCGTTTTCCGCAATGCCGCCTCCGGAGAGGCAGGTTGGAGGGAGGGCCCTGAGCAGAGCAGGCTAGGGCCCAGCCACCAAAGGAACCGGTGGCTACCCTCTGGAGGGAAGGACAGATCCCGCTCGGGTGCCGTGTGCTGGACTGTGGGTCAAGGGGTGCTGCCTGGGCTTTAGGGGCAGCATCAGGGCCAGGTTGCTTGGGTGGGAGAGAGCGGAAACCGTAACCGTAAACCGTTGCAACGTTAAAGAAATGTGCCTCCCGTTTTGGGAAGAGTTATTAAAAATGTAAATATGTTATATTATTATTATGTTATCTTTTGCAGAAAAATAAATCCGGTGTTGGACGGCAGCCCGCGGACGGTCTGCATTTTGCTAAGGGGGAATGTCTCGCCCTGGGCAAGCCAGGGGACACAGGTCACACACCACCACACCCTACATCCCAGGTAGAAACATCTAAGCTAACCAAAAATCCTTGTTGCCTTCCTCCAGAGACTGATGATTCACACCAGGGGGTGGGCCAGGCGGTTGGCTCCGCCCACCGAGGAGATCACAGCTCTGGAGGCGGGAGAAACCAGGCAGTCAGCTCAGGGACGAGCTTGAGTAAACAACAGAGATAGAGTTTGGAGGAGGAAGTGGAAGGAGTGGAGGAGTAGCCCAGACAGGGCTAAAGTAAAGAGCTAAGTGAAAGTGAAGAAAGAAAAGTAGTAAAGGAGGAAAGCAAGAGTGGTGACAGAACAGAAAGAGTGTGCAAAGCCTGAAGAGTCCAGCTAAGTGCAAGGCAGGTCAGCAAGGTCAGCAACGGCGGTGACTGTCCGAAGGGGGACCGTTTGGAAGTTCCTGGAAGGACCCCGTAGGCTGTGTGCCCGGTGGTCTGGAGCAGTGTTCCGAAGGACAGTCAGCACCAGGGCAGGGGCCTCTCGGACCCCGGCAAGGCTTGGAGTTGCCACAATTTGCCGAATCCGTCAGTGAAGGGGACGTAGATCCCCCAACAACCAAGTCCCGATTGAAGGCAACAGCCCAGCCAGTGTAAGAGAGACACCGCCACCGCCAAGGCACCAGTTTCTTAGGGCCAGCGCCTGCGGGCAAAGAGTAGAGCTCCTCCGGCCCAGCTTGAAGCCAGGGAGCGGGTTACCGGTGGGGACCCATCGCAACCAACAAGTACACCAAGGTGCTAGGAAAAGGGACATCACCGTCATCTACCGGGAGAGCAAGTGCAGCCGTCCGTGGGACCGTCTTACCAGCCATCTGGTTTACCGTAAAAACTGTGTCAACGTCTCAGGCTGAGTGAGTACCACAGTGCCGCAAGGCACAGCGCTGCCCCCGCGTCCCTGCGCCCACCAGGTCCTGCACCTCCCAAGCCATCACCGGGCCCCGGGATCACCAACCCCTACCCACGGAGGGGCAACACAACACCTGGCTGCTCCGCATCACCATCCCCGGGATCCCCGTATAGAGCAGCGGTGGTGCAATCACCACAACCGTGGGTGGCGTCACGGACTATAAACAATCCCCACACCCAACAAACCCCTTTCACTCACGGGCGAGGAGTGTCGCTCGAGAAACCCCCGGGATCCGGCCTACAGCTCGAGCCACCACTGAGCAGCGGCCGCCGGACCCGAGCAGAAGGGGGTGAGCGTAGTGTGCTGACACCCTCCTCCCCGCCCGCGACACATACACTATCTAAAAAGACACATTTCCAGTTTTTCCCACTATCAGACATGAAATCAGAATAAACCTTTCCCGTTTTAGGTCAATTACGAATCATATACTAAGAAGAGAGGAGGGCACCAACCCCTGGGATCACCCCTGGCACTAGAAGTGTCGCGGGCGGGGGAAGGATGCCACTGTGCTGCGCTCGCTAACGCTCGGGTCCGGCGCTGCTGCGATGGCTGCTCGGTGGCTCGAGCGGTGGGCCGGATCAGGGGACTCGAGCGGCGCTCCTCACCCGTGAGTGAAAGGGGGTAGTTTGGTTTGGAGATTTAGTCCGTGACGCCACCCACGGGTTGTGGTGAGGTTGGGCACCACCGCTGCTGGTGACGGGGATCCCGGGAGCGATGGTAGGGAGCAGCTGGGATGTTGTTTTCCCCTTCCGTGGGTAGGGGTTGGTGGTCCCGGGGCCCGGTGAGGTGACAGGGAGGCAGGGTTGGCAAGGTGCAGGGTCGCCTGGACTGCGCAGCGCGGTGCCGGATGGCACGGTTGTACTCACTCAGCCACAAATGTACGCAAAGTCTCTGGTAAACCAAACGGCTGGATGGACGGGTCCCGCAGTCGGCTGCTGTGACTTCTCTTGGACGGTTGGTGGTGGCTGCCTTTCCCTGCACCTTTGTGTATGTTCGGTCCCGATGGATTCCCACCGGTAACCCGCTCCCCAGCGTGTATATGTGCCGGAGGAGCCCTTTTGCCCGCAGGCTCTGGCCCTTGGAACTCTAGCTGTGGCGGTAGCTGTATTTCCTTTTGCTGGTCGGACGGTTGCCTTCAATCGGGTCTTGGCTGTTAGGAAACCCCTGGGGTTCCGGTCACTGACGGATTTGACCTCTAATGGCGACTTCAAGCCTGGTCGGGGTCCGTAGGCCCTGCCTGTGTGTGCTGGCTTCACTTTGCTCCCCGGTTCGGTATCACCACCGCCCGTCCCCGGTCCTACGGTTCCGCGTTGATTCACCTCTCCTGCAGACGGCCACCACCGTCTGCCAACCTTGCTCTTAGTGCCCGGGCCACACACCCGGACACGGTCAGTTTGCTCCTCTACTTCCACTTCACTCCTCTCCTCTAACTGTACTCTACTCTGACTCCTTTCCCGCCTCCAGGACTGTGAACTCCTCAGTGGGTGAGGCCAACCGCCTGGCTCCACCCCACCTGGTGTGGACATCAGCCCCTGGAGGGAGGCAACAAGGATTTTGTGTCTGGCTGATGTGCCTGTCTCTGGGTGGGGGGGTGTGTTGTAGTACCTGTGACGACCTGGCTAGTCCAGGGCGCCACAGAAGCATGTGATCAGAATAAGGAGAAAAGAAGTGCCATAAATGAGGGATCACCAAACAAATAAATCAATAATTATAAATAAGATTATTACATGTCAAAAACATTTTTGTGTCTCACAGCACCTATGGTGTGAAACAACCATAGCCAAACCATTAAAAACATTTAAAACATGCAAAAGCACACAAGAAAACCAGGTGATCCCCAATATAAAATGGACCAGAATTTAATAAGCTGGCTAGTATATAAAACCAACACACAGTAAATGTTTTAAGGAAATACAAAACACACAATGAATTAGCAAAAAATACATTACAATAAATGCATTTAGATTTTTCCAAGTAGTTACCGTGTGTTTAGGCTCTAGTCACAGCTAGACATAAGGTCACGATAAACCATGATGTTATAAGATGAAACAGCCTAGTAAAAAAGAGACCCCAACATCTCCAGGAGACAACACCCCAGGCTGTGCTGATGCAAGTGTGCACAAGAATCCTGGATTTAGAGCATACTTAGGAATACTTAGGAATCAATATTATTTATATTTGCCAAATGCCAGAATAACGAGAGAGAGAATGTTTTAACACATTTTTATTACCTTTTGCAAAGTCAAAATTTTACATCCATTTCATTAGTATTTGGTACCATTGCCCTTAAACTGTATGACTTGTGTGAAACGTTTTGCATCTCCTTCCATAAAGGCTGCTTTACACGCTACGATTTATCGTGCGTTTGCATGAGCGATCGCACCCGCCCCCATCGTTTGTGCGTTACGGGCAATTTGTTGCCCGTGTCGCACAAAGTCGGTAACCCCCGTCACACGTACTTACCTCTCGAACGACCTCGCTGTGGGCGGCGAACATCCTATTCCTGAAGGGGGAGGGACGTTCGGCGTCAAAGCGATGTCACACAGCGGCCGCCCAATGGAAGCGGAGGGGCGGAGATGAGCGGGACGTAACATCCCGCCCACCTCCTTCCTTCCGCATTGCCGGCGGCCACAGGTAAGCTGCAGTTCATCGTTCTCGGGGTGTCACACGGAGCGATGTGTGCTGCCTCGGGAACAATGAACAACCAGCACACAGAAGGACGATCGATTTTTTGAAATGTGCGAACGACGTGACCCCGACGACATTTGTTAGATATATCGTAGCGTGTAATGGGCCCTTAAGCTTCTCACAATAGTTGGTAGGAATTTGGGCCCATTCTTCCTGACAGAACTGGTGTAACTGAGCCATGTTTGTAGGTCGCCTTGCTCACACCGGCCTTATCAGCTTTGCCCATAAATTTTCAATAGGATTGAGATTAGGGTTTTGTGATGGCAGCTCCAAAACATTGACTTTGTTATCCTTAAGCCACTCTGTAACCAGTTTGATTGTATGCTTCAGGTCATTGTTCATTTGGAAGGCCCATTTTCATCCAAACTTTAAGGGGCACTTTGCACACTACGACATCGCAGGTGCGATGTCGGTGGGGTCAAATTGAAAGTGACACACATCCGGCGTCGCAGGCGATATCGTAGTGTGTAAAGCCTTTTTGATACGATTAACGAGTGCAAAATCGTCATAATCGTATCATCGGTGTAGCGTCGGTCATTTCCATAATTTGGAAATTACCGATGTTATGATGTTGTTCCTCGTTCCAGCGGCATCACACATCACTCTGTGTGAAGCCGCAGGAGCGAGGAACATCTCCTTCCTGCGTCCTGCGGCTCATGCCAGCTATGCGGAACGAAGGAGGTGGGCGGGATGTTTACGTCCCGCTCATCTCCGCCCCTCCGCTTCTATTGGCTGCCTGCCGTGTGATGTCGCTATGACGCCGCACGACCCGCCCCCTTAATAAGGAGGCGGGTCGCCGGCTAGAGCAACGTCGCAGGGCAGGTGAGTGCATGTGAAGCTGGCGTAGCGATAATGTTCGCTACGCCAGCTATCACCATGATATCGCAGCTGCGACGGGGGCGGGGACTATCGCGCTCGGCACCGCAAGCATCGGCTTGCGATGTCGTAGTGTGCAAAGTGCCCCTAAGTTCCTAGCTGATGTCTGAAGATGTTAATTCATGATTGCCAGAAACTCTTCTTTCTTCATGATACCATCTATGTTTTGAAGTGCACCAATCCCTCCAGCAGCAATACAACCCCACAACATGATGCTGCCACAGCCATGTTTCACAGTTGGGATGGTATTCTTAAGGCCGCTTTACACGATGCGACATCGCTCAAGCGATCTCGTTAGGTTCACGGAATTTGTGACGCACATCCGGCCGCTTTAGCGATGTCGTTGCGTGTGACACCTATGAGCGATTTTGAATCGTCGCAAAAACATTCAAAATCACTCATCGGTGACATGCCCCCCTATTCTAGATTATCGCTGCTGCTGCAGCTAGCGATGCAGTTGCTCGTTGCTGCGGCAGCACACATCGCTATGTGTGACACCGCAAGAACGAGGAACTTCACCTTACCTGCGCCCGCCGGCAATGCGGAAGTAAGGAGGTGGGCGGAAGGTTACGTCCCGCTCATCTCCGCCCCTCCGCTTCTATTGGGTGGCGGTTCAGTGACGCTGCTGTGACGTCGCTGTGACGCTGAACGAACCGCCCCCCCTTAGAAATGAGGTGGGTCGCCGGTCACAGCGACGTCGCTAGGCAGGTAAGTCCGTGTGATGGGTCCGTGAGATGTTGTCCGTCACGGGCAGCGATTTGCCCGTGTCGCACAACCGATGGGGGCGGGTACGCACGCTACCGATATCGGTCACGATATCACAGCGTGTAAAGCGACCTTTAGGCTTCGAAGTTACTCCCTTTTTACTCCAAACGTAATGATGGTCATTATGGCCAAACAGCTCAATTTTAGTTTTACCAAACCACAGGGCATGTCTCCAAAAATTAAGGTCTTTGTCCTTGTGTGTATTTGAAAACATTAATCTGTCTTTTTTAATTTTTTTTTTGGAGTAATGGCTTCATCCTGGCAGAGAGGCCTTTCAGCCAATGTTGATACAGTGCTCGTTTCATTGTGGGTAATGACACAATCTTACCAGCTTCCACCAGCATCTTCACAAGGTCTTTTGCTTTTGTTCATGGGCTGATATGCCTATGTCTGACCAAAGCACGTTCATCTCTGGTACACAGAACCCGTCTCCTTCCTGTTTGTACTTGTATATAATTGTTTGTAGAGATGAACAAGCCACCTTCAGGTATCTGGAAATTGCAGCCAATGATTAACCAGACGTGTGCAAGTCCACAATTCTCTTCCTGACATCTTGACAGATTTCTTTTGATTTTCCATTGATACTACACAAAGAAGCAGTGTGTTTCAGGTGTGCATGAAAATACATCCACAGGTGTGTCTCTAATTAACTCAGAGGTTTATTGGCAACATATTAGAAGCTTCCAATGACATGACATCATCATATGGGCTGTCCCATATTGTCTACAGGCATAGTATTCTTAGTGTATGTAAATGTATGTATGTAAAGCGCTGCGGAATATGTTAGCGCTATATAAAAATAAAGATTTAATGTTTGACTTTGCAGAAAGTAATAAAAATGCTTTAAAACATTCTCTCATTATTCTGGAATTTGGCAAATATAAATAATTTTGGTTACCATCTGACCTAAAATGGGAAAGGTTTATTCTGATTTCTTGTCAGATAGTGAGAAAAACCTGCAGATGTGTCTTTTTAGATAAAGTATGTAAACATCTGTATATACATGTTTATACAGTAGGTTATTTATTCTTGAAAGATGCAGACTTTCCCCTGTATCACTGCTTGAAGAAAATGTCTTCTAAAAACTGTAAGTAGGTTTGGGAGTTGATTTTGAATTAATCTTCAACCCGAAAAGGTCCAATTAGCTCATCTTTAACCCCTTAGTGACGGAGCTAATTTTCACCTTAATGACCAGACCAAATTTTGCAATTCTGACCAGTGTCACTTTATCAGGTTATAGCTCTGGAATGCTTCAACGGATCCCAGTGATTTTGAGATTGTTTTTTCGTGACATATTGGACTTCATTTTAGTACCAAATTTTGGACAAAATTTTTTGCGTTTATTTGTGAAAAAAAATGAATTTTGGCAAAATTTTTGAAAATTTTGAAATTTTCAACTTTTGAATTTTTTTACCGTTAAACCAGAGAGTTCTGTGACACAAAATAGTTAATAAATAACATTTCCCACATGTCTACTTTACATCAGCACAATTTTGGAAAAAAAAATATTTTTTGTTAGGAAGTTAGAAGGGTTCAAAGTTCATCAGCAATTTCTCATTTTTACATCAAAATTTACAAAACCATTTTTTTAGGGACCACATCACATTTGAAGTGATTTTGAGAGGCCTAGATGACAGAAAATACCCAAAAGTGACACCATTCTAAAAACTGCACCCCTCAAAGTACTCAAAACCACATTCAAGAAGTTTATTAACCCTTTAGGTGCTTCACAGGAGCTAAAGCAATGTGGAATGAAAAAAGCAAAAAATAAAATTTTACCTAAAAATGTTGCTTTACCCCAAATGTAATCAATTTTAGAAGAAATAACACAACAAAATGGACCCCAAAACTTGTTCCCCACTTTCTTATGAGTGCGCCGATACCCCACATGTGGTCAGAAACCTCTGTTTGGACAAATGGGAGGGATCGGAACAGAAGATGCAATATTTGAATTTTGGAAAGCAAATTTGGCTGAAATAGATTGCGGGCACCATGTTGCATTTACAGGTCCGCTAAGGTACCTAAACAGCAGAAACCCCTCACAAGTGATGCCATTCTGGAAACTAGACCCCTCAAGGCTTCTATCTAAGGGTATAGTGAGCATTTTGGACCCACAGGTACTTCACAGATTTTGATAACGTTACGTTGTCATATTGAAAATTTTCATTTTTTTCTCAAAAATGTTGCTTTAGCATTAATTTTCTCACTTTTTCAAGAGGTAATTCCAAAAATTGGACCCCAATGTTTGGTACCCACTTTCTTATGAGCGCGGTGATACCAAATATGTGGTCAGAAACCTCTGCTTGGACAAATGGGAGGGCTGGGAACACAAGGAGCAATATTTGAAGTTTGGAAAGCAAATTTGGCTGAAATAGATTGTGGGCACCATGTTGCATTTACAGGTCCACTAAGGTACCTAAACAGCAGAAACCCCCCACAACTGACCCCATTTTGGAAACTAGACCCCTCAAGGAATTTATTTAGATGTTTGGTGAGTACCCTAAACCCCCAGGTGCTTCACAGAATTTTATTACGTTGAGCCATGAAAATAAAAAAATTAAATTTTAACACAAAATTGTTACTTCAACCATGTAGCTTTTTTTTCACAAGGGTAACAGGAAAAAAATCACCATAAAATGTATTGTGCAATTTCTCCTGAGTTCGCTGATACATCATATGTGGTGGAAATCACCTGTAAGGGTGCATGGCAGGGTTCGGAATGAAAGGAGCACCATTTGACTGCAAAATTGGCAGGAATCATTAGCGCCCGCCATGTTGCGTTTGGAGACCCCCTGAAGTGGCTAAACAGTAGAGCTCCCCCACAACTGACCCCATTATGGAAACTATGCCCCTTAAGGATTTTATCTAGGTGTATAGTGTGCATTTTGAACCCACAGGTACTTCACAGAATTTTATAACAATAGGTTGTCATATTGAAAATTTTCTTCTTTTTCACAAAAGTGATGCTTTAGCACCAAATTTTCCACTTTTACAAGATGTAACACCAAAAAGTGGACCCCTCATTTTGTTACCCACTTTCTTACGAGTCCAGCGATACCCAACATGTAGTCAAAAACTTCTGTTTGGGCAAACGGCAGGACTTGGAAGGGAAGGTGCACTTTTAAAATTTTGGATTATTTGATTTGCAGAGCCTATGTGTTTTCAGAACAACTGAAAACCCACATAAATGGATTTTTTGTACATTTTATCTTGGAGTGAAGGGCAAAATGTGGAGGAAAATACCGCCAACTATATGGCAGACTTGTGCTTGTTCCAGAGATCAAGGAACACCAGGAGGGCTAGAAGGACACGTTAATTTTTCAGAGACTGGTCGTACAACGTCTGTTTAGCACCATCAATCCCTATATGAGGGACAATTGTGCCAGCCGACGTGGTACACCATAACAGGCTCCTACCTGCCAAGGTCGGAACCGCTATATGCACAAAACAACCAGTCCCCTACAGGGTTATAAAAGTATTGTCCAGTGCAGGAGGTTCGGAAAGAACCATGCAGTAAAGCCCATGGTGTAAAATTACAGAACAGCTTCAGATCCTCCAATAAAATTATCATGCCCGTATCACCAAGACATAGTTGTAATAGCAGTCAGACTAAGATGATTGGTGCTAACACTTTGTGAGTGATCAAATCTTGGAATTATTTGTCAGATGATCAGATGTTTCAAGAACATTTGCGGGGTCCACATTCTGGAGTACGCAGACGTGGGCATATGACGAGAATTTGTGTGCATAACACTTCGGTATGTGAGTGATCAAGTCCTGGAATTATTTGTGAAATGGGGTAAAATGTGTTTTACTGATGAAAATAGTAAATTTTATTTGACAAGTAACACAGGGGCTCACTACACAGGAAATATAAATGCTGTGAAAGAAAAACCCTACCACACAATTTGGGAATAGTGTATAACGTCTAATAATTGTGGGATGTGTGGTAGATCTCGAAGCAGGGGGTAACACAAAGTCCTGGCTGGGAAGGGCACATGGGACAGTAATATCTAGATTCGCTCCTACTGCCCTGTTTGCTGCAGACCCGGCACCTTTTTTTAGGACGGTTTTGGGTGGGAGTAGGAGGCACGAGACGCATAAAATGCCGTTCTGTTAGTCTCCGGGCATTCTCTGACTCGAAGGCTGCCTCTGGTGCCGCTGAGTCAAACATGAGGGACTCAATAATTTTTTCCTGGTATTGCAGAAATGTGAGGGCCCCTTGTGATTTTTTATACAGTACAAAACTGTTGTAGGTAGCAATCTGTATCAGGTAGATTGCTACCTTTTTGTACCAGGCCCTCGTTTTCCGCTTTACCAGGTATGGTTGGAGCACCTGGTCAGACAGGTCCACGCCACCCATAAACCTGTTGTATTGTGTCACACAGAAGGGTTTTTGTTTGTCCCTGGTGGCTCCCCTCTCTCTGACCGACACAGTGGTGTCCTCATGTAGGGTGGTGAGCATGTAGACGTCCTTGCGGTCATTCCACTTTACGGCAAGCAGTTTGTCACTTGCCAGTGCGAATGACGCCCCCTTCTCTACACATCTGGACACTAACTGTGCCGGCAAACCAACATGGTTTTTCCTTATTGTCCCACAGGCCCCTGTATTTGCAGCATGGAGGGATTGGTATAGGGGGATACTGGTGTAGTAGTTGTCGGTGTACACGTGGTAACCTTTACCAAGAAATGGCGTCATTAGCTCCCAGACAATTTTTCCTGGGACGCCAATTGTATGGGGACAGTTGGGTGGGCTTATTTGGCGGTCCCTACCCTCATAAATGATAAAGTTACACGTGTACCCGCTGGTGCTTTCGCACACTTTATATAATTTTATGCCATACTTGGCTCTTTTGGAGGGAATAAACTGACGGAATGAGAGACGGCCCTTGTAACTCATTAGGGACTCGTCAACCGAAACATTCTCCTCTGGGCTTTAGGAAGTTAGGAAGGACTCTTTCAGGAGGGATATTAGGGGTTTCAATTTATTAAGGCGGTCATAATTGGGGTCAGTTCTTGGGGGGACTTGGGAATTATCACTAAAATGGAGGAATCTCAATAGGGTCTCGTATCGGGTTCTGGGCATTACGGCTGCAAATACAGGGGTGGCGTGGACAGATTTAGTTGCCCAAACTGGGTTTTTTCACTATTCCCATGTTGAGGGTAATGCCTAAACATTTTTTGATTTCCGGGACGCTTGTGGGGATCCAGGAACGGGAATGGACAGATGTTGGCTTTTGGGCAATATATTGGCGGGCGTATAAGTTGGTGTGGTGGGTGATATGCTCAAGCACATGCTGGGTAACAAAAATTTGGAAAAAATCCAGTGGGGCAAAATTGGTGACATTTATTTTGATGCCAGGGTCTCCTATGAAAGGGGGAATTTGTGGGGTAAAGGACGGGTTGGGATACCAGGGAGCATGGGGGACTGCACAACTAGGTCCTGCCCCTGACGCTTCAGCAGTGGCGACTGGCGGGGTGTGGGACCCCGTGGAGGAAGCCGAATCGTCACCCGCTATCCGAAAACTCCTCTCTTTCTGAGGCTGATTCATTCTCCGACCCAGAACTGCCGGAGGCAAGCAGTGAGTACGCTTGCTCTGCCGTAAACATCCTGCGGGCCATGTTTTTTTTGGGGGGCGTTTTTTTTATGCATCCCTGCCTAACAAAAAATAAACCTGAACCTAATCTAACACTAGTATATTTTTTTTTTTTTTTTTATAACCCTAACCCTAAAACAGATTTATAATGATTATAAAAAAAAAAAATATTGATTAGGGGAACGGCGCAGCAAGGGATGACGGAATGACGGAGGGGGGGATGATCACGGGGAGGTGATCAGAAAATTGGGAATTGATTATCAGGAATTTTGTAGATTTATAACTTTTTGTCTCTAATATATACAATCAAATACATCCGGTGTATCATAAACATATTTCTTACATATGGAAACTCCCAACGATATGAGAACTCAGAAAAAGCGGAGTCATAATCCAAAGTTTATATTAAAAAGATATAAGTTTATTCAATACAAAATTCATACAAATAACACACAGTAAAAACTGGGGGGATGAGGTGCAAGGAGCAGCTATACTACCACAGTAAAAGTGGTTGGTGAGTATAAGGGAATTCAAATAGCATGTAGTGCAACCCACATCCGGTACAATTAATATCAGTGCAATAGTGCTGATATCTGGGTTAGCCAAATCTTTCAACATACTGTAGTAACACCAGTAGCCCTAGGGATCCTCCTCCCACCATATACCATAGGCTACTGTCAGTGACACGACAGAACCTGTAACATTATAGTGAGTATTTGTAATATAGTGGTGGAGGCAGAGATCCCAGTGGCCACATGGAGATATGCCGCAGGTGTGTAGTGAAAGGCAAACACCCAGAGCTCAGCACATACAATAAGGTCAGTTACATCGGATGTATAGCAGAGCTGCACTACAGCCAAAATAGAATGTAAAGTTTACATAAAGTTATGAATGCTCACCCATAGTATGAGATGCGGTAGGACTGTCCAGGGGGCCCCGACGCTGCGTTTCGCGTAGGGCTTCCTCGGGGGGCCATGCCTTGATTGTGTGTGCCGGGCTTTTTAAAGCCCTACGTGACTGTGAGATTACCGCCATATGCGGCGCATGCGCAGCGCGAGCGGGCAACACGGCCGCATCACTTCCGGCCTCAGAGTGACGTCGCGGGTCAGGGAAAACCCTGGTGATGTCACAGAGTCCCGCCCACATCACTCAGAGAGACCTTCCAGGATGCGTCTAAGCCGCCGGCTCCCGGCGCGCATGCGCACCAGTAATCACACAGACAGGAGGTAAACAGAGAGTCATAAAGCACGTAAGTATAGGAAGAGAGATCAAACATATGGAGTTTACCAAGAATGTAGCACATTTACATTTATATGATACATGGGGAAGAGCAACAATTATTTATAGCGATGTGCACCATAGAGAGTTTATTGTTGCTCGAGGTGATGATATCAATAGTTGAAAGAGATATGGATCCCATCAGCCTATAAAAGAGATAGATAAAAAACACAAATAAGAATAATTAAAAGAAAACACACATTAAAAACTAAGGACCCAAGAAAAGAGCTCAGCATAATTTACAAAAAAGGAGCAAAGCTCTGTTGCTCATTAAGACCACCTGGTCTAAGCGTTCCCAGAATGTGGATCCAACGACATTCACATTGTGCCAGAAGGCGCTTTCCATGTGGCCACTGGGATCTCTGCCTCCACCACCATATTACAAATACTCACTATAATGTTACAGGTTCTGTCGTGTCACTGACAGTAGCCTATGGTATATGGTGGGAGGAGGATCCCTACGGCTACTGGTGTTACTACAGTATGTTGAAAGATTTGGCTAACCCAGATATCAGCACTATTGCACTGATATTAATTGTACCGGATGTGGGTTGCACTACATGCTATTTGAATTCCCTTATACTCACCAACCACTTTTACTGTGGTAGTATAGCTGTTCCTTGCACCTCATTCCCCCAGTTTTTACTGTGTGTTATTTGTATGAATTTTGTATTGAATAAACTTATACCTTTTTAATATAAACTTTGGATTATGACTCCGCTTTTTCTGAGTTCTCTTGTCTCTAATATAGCAGCACATAGTCTCTCTCTCTTCTCTCCCAGATCAACTACAAGGGAGAGAGGAGAAAGGCAGACCTAAGTGCTGCCATATTTATCAAATATTGGCATTTTGACTACTGTGATAGGATCTATCACAGTATTCAAATCACAACGGCCAATCAGATTTTTTTTTTTTTGTTGCCGGGTGCAGGAGGCAGATTATGCCAAGCACACTGCGCATGCGCCCACCATTTTCCCGGAGAAGGGAGGAAGGGGGGCCGCGGGGGACCGGGGGGTTCAAGATTCTTTATTGAGGTACTGTGCGGGGGCGGTGGGGGAACGGGGGATCCCAGATCGGGTGGGAGATACCGGGAATAGCGGATAAGACCCCGGTGGACCGGAGGGAGGGCTCTGGAGAACCGGAGGGTGCTCCGGGGGACCAGACAGCTCCGGTGGACCGGTGGAGGGGGTCAGGGGGAGGACATTTCCCTCCGATCTGAAATGTTTCATCATTTCAGATCAGAGGGAAATGAATGCACCGGCGGCGGCAGCAGCAGTTTTCAGCGCGCATCGGCGCCATCTTGCATGCTCCGGAGGGGGGCTCCGGGATACCAGACAGCTCCGGTGGACCGCTGGAGGGGGTCAGGGGGAGGACATTTCCCTCCGATCTGAAATGTTTCATCATTTCAGATCAGAGGGAAATGAATGCACCGGCGGCGGCAGCAGCAGTTTTCAGCGCGCATCGGCGCCATCTTGCATGCTCCGGAGGGGGGCTCTGGAGAACCGGAGGGTGCTCCGGGATACCAGACAGCTCCGGTGGACCGGTGGAGGGGGTCAGGGGGAGGACATTTCCCTCCGATCTGAAATGTTTCATCATTTCAGATCAGAGGGAAATGAATGCACCGGCAGCGGCAGCAGCAGTTTTCAGCGCGCATCGGCGCCATCTTGCATGCTCCGGAGGGGGGCTCTGGAGAACCGAAGGGTGCTCCGGGATACCAGACAGCTCCGGTGTACCGGTAGAGGGATCAGGGGGAGCACATTTCCCTCCGATCTGAAATGTTTGATCACTTCAGATCGGAGGGAAATGAATGCAGAGCCGGCGGCGGCGGCAGTTTTCGGCGCGCGTCGGCGCCATTTTGGATGTCCGGTGGGGGTGGGGGTGGTGGGGGTTCATTTCTCCGGTACCGGGGGCTTTGGGGGCACTAGGGGCTTATATTTCTTTCTTATCTGACATGTTTGATCATGTCAGATGAGAAAGAAATCGTTATTATTTGCCATTTTTTTTTTTTTATGTGTACGTCGGTATACGGTGTATACCGGCGATCACATTACCGGGGTCCAAAAAAACACCCCGATTCATAATCTTGGGGGTCTCAGCTACCTCCGGTAGCTGAAACCCCCGAGATTTTTCGTCACTGGGGGGCGCTACAAGCTTTTTCCGGCCTGACATCTCAAGACGTCGGAACAGAATAAGTACCCTGTTTTTCCGACGTCTTGAGACGTTAGGCCGTCGCTATGGGGTTAATAATACCAGCCTATAGGAGTACCCCACCTCCATCTCAGTCAAAGTGGAAGTCTGAACACATTTCTGATCCAGCTACAGCCCCTTCCATCTGGCCCATCTATTGTCCCTCTCATCTCATCAGTCCATAAAACCTTTGAAAAATTTGTCTTCACATATTTCTTGGCCTTGTGTTGACATTTGAAATTATGCATAAAAATGATGATATAGTCAAAATACTCACATACCTAATAATTGTGCTTACATACAGTGCTTTGCATAAATGAGTACATTCCCTTTGAAACAAGTTGGCGACATATTGCAACATCTATCTTTTTCCATTTTTCAAGAACGACCTCTTTTAGAGCCTGGATGCTGGACGGAGAGTGATGACAACTTGTCTCGCTAGAATTCCCCATAGGTATTCGATTGGGCTCAGATCAGGACACATACTTGGCCACTGAATCCCTTACACTCTGTTCTTCAGAAGTGCAACAGATGTGTGTTTTGGATCATTCTTGGAAAAATGTACATCTGACATGGGCATGAAGTGTTGGTAGCATCTTCTCTTTCAATATAGAGCAGTAAATCTGTGAATTCATGATATACTGAAATCTAGCTACCGACACAAAGAGCACTCGTGCAGCCCCACATAAGGACAATAATAAATGTTGCAATATGTCGCCAAACTGTTTATTCTGGGAGAAATACTTCATTTTCTGGAACAATTTCAATGGTTTCAACACTTTCAGGCCATGACATTAGGTGTCATTTACTTGTTTGTAAAGTTGAAATTAACCTGCCGAATCCTAAAGGTGTGCAATATACGCTATGTTAGGATTTTGCTCTGCTTGCCTGTACAAGCGGTCATCACATAATTGCTTACATTGATTTGCAGACTTGTGGTCATATGTCATCTAAGGCTATGTGTGCACGCTGCATCTTTGTGATGACCACATAGATGCACGTCTTTGTCCCCTAAAAAAACACTCACGGCAAAAATGCTACATCTGAAGCTGACAGCGAGTGCCATAGATCATGACTTCCCGCTGTGAGCTCCACGCAGCGACTGAAGTGAGCGGCGTGATCAGCGGTGCCATCACTAAGATTAAATAATAGGATAAAGAGTTGTACACCAGTCACAATGTATAGGGGAATAATGAAAAGCAGAACTGCTATGGGAAAACTAGACTGAAAAATACAATGGACTATCTGAAAAAAGTGAAAAACATGAAAATGATATGTGCATAACTGCTATGAATAATAGGAATGAGAGCCATTTAGCCATTGTATTGATCAATACAAAGGAGCCCGAAAACCAAACGCCAAGGTAATCTCTATTTTTGGGGTCCCTAACCTACGTGTAACCTCACCTGCAGTTTAAAAACTTGCTCTGTATGGGAAGCAAGGGACCAAGCTATATATGTGAAATAAGACACATGGCTATGGGTGGGACAGGGTTCTCAGACAGAAAATGCATACTAATTAAAGAATGTACATCTGGAACACCATGATGTGAACAAGATCACAAAGACTAGGCGTGGCCACAGCTGGAGTCCTCCGCCTGTGACCGCAAATCACCTGTGACATCACCGCTGATAGCGCGGCTCACTTCAGTCGCTGCATGGAGCTCACAGTGGGCAGTCAAGTTCAATGGCGTTCGCTGTGAGCTTGAAATGTAGCAGTGGTGGAAGCGTTGTGGGATTTTGTGTGTATTACATTGTACCTGCAGGGGGTGTTTTGGGGGTTAATAAAGGGGTGAGAGAGGTTGCTTTTTTGTCTTTTATTTCAAATAAAGGAATTTTTGGTGTTTGTGTTTATTTACTTTTACTTACAGATTAGTGATGGGGGTGTCTCATAGACACCTGCCATTACTAATCCAGGACTTAGTGGCTGCTGTTAGCTGCCTTTAACTCCCTCGTTACCCCGATTGCCACTGCACCAGGGCAATTGGGAAGAGCAGGGTAAAGTGCCGGGACTGTGGTATCTAATGGATGCGGCAATTCTGGGGAGCGCCCCCTGAAGAAGGCTTTGTATGAAACGTACGTTGGAGTAGCAGGATTGTACAGACCTTTCTGTAAGTGACATTTTCACTCAGCCTTTACTTCTATGCTTTCCCCTTTTCAAGCTATATCACTGTGAACTGTGTTTATATGCCTATCTTAGAAATTACAATTGATCATCTTAGCACTTTTGCACTTTTCCCTTACAAAAGGTTAATTATTAGTTATTAGTCCAATTTTTTTGTAATCTATTTATCTATCACCTATGCCCAGATCTATTTAAACAGCACTTTGCACTTTTTTATATATATACTCTTGGGCTTGTCTTACACCTTTCAGTTTGCTATCTTAGCACTTTGCACCTTTTTTATTTTCTCTTTCGGTCAGTGTAATATTTATATCCAGCGTTTTTCTGCATATATTATTGATTGCAGAGGGGAATACTGTTATTTTTCACTAATAAATTATTGGCCTAACATTCTTTAATTTAACAATTTTTGGCTGTTAATTCAAGGTTACTATATTAATATACTAATTTATTATCCTGATATTGAATTTTGTTAGTGGGCACTTTGTTGAAATATTGTCAGTATTATCCATTTTATCAATTTTTGAATGGTTATATATGGTACATTATGAATTGTATATTATTATTGTAGCCTTTTTTGGTCTGTCCAATCCTTATACCTGTTATGCCACAATTTTAGTTATATTGGTTTACCTGGTGAAAATATTAAAGTGAGATGGAAATATATTTGGTTTTTAGTTGCCTAATAATTCTGCACAGTAATAGTTACCTGCACAAACAGATATCCCCCTAAGATAGCCAAATCTAAAAAAAAACCACTCCAACTTCCAAAAATATTAAGCTTTTATATTTTTGAGTCTTTGGGTTGATTGAGAACATAGTTGTTAATCAATAATAAAGAAAATAAATCCTCTAAAATACAATTTGCCTAATAATTCTGCACACGGTGTATAAAATATGGAGGCCTATGTGGTGCAGTATAATATATGGATTACTATGGGGTGAATTATAATACATGGAGAACTATGAGAAATTCATTATAATAAATGAAGGGCTATGAGAGCTACTTTATACATGGAGGACTATGTGGTTGCATTATAATATATGGAGGAGTATAATATATGGTGCAGTATAATATATGGAGGACTATGGGGTGAATTATAATACATGGAGGACTATGGGAAATGCATTATAATACATGGAGGACTATGGAGGTGCATTCTAATATATGACGGGTTATGTGGGACACTTTATACTATATGGAAGGCTATGCGGGAGCCATTATAGTATTTGGAGAACTATATACAAGGGAGGGACAAAGATACAAGCAGGGGATGGGAACGTTTTGTGCTGAGGGAAAAGGGCTCTTTCCCTCAGCACCCAGCTTTCCCATGCTCTGCTATACATCTCTCAGCACCCAGCTTTCCCATGCTCTGATATGGGAAAGCTGGGTGCTGAGGGAAAGATGTATAACAGAGCATGGGGAAGCTGGGTGCCGAGGACAAGATAGATATTAGAACATAGGAAAGCTGGGTGCTGATAGAGGGATTTCAGATCATGGGAAACCTGGGTGCTGAGGGTAAGAGCCAAGTGTCAGCGTCATTATCCCATACCCCAAGTGTCAGCTTACGTGGTGAGGGGGGGCCCAGGTTTGAACTTTGCATCAGGACCCATCAAACTCTAGTTACGCCACTGGGTGGAAGACTGAGCAGAGAGCTGATGACTCTCTCCTCTGCTACATTTGAAAGTGCTCCTTGCCAGGAAGATTTCCCAACTCTTACTGCAATTTAGGAGGTCTCTCCTATTTCTGGAAGCCTCTCGGCCTTTCTCGAAGTGTTGACAACTATGTGCTACATTGCTGCTTATTCAAAAAATGTCACAGACAATCACAGATGCCCTTTCTGCGTGACAATTAGTAGTGTAAAAATAAATAAATTAAAAAAATGACGTAGCACTCTGAGGTATTTTTGATTCTCAGCACAGATAAAGCGGACGGCTACAGGCTGCCACCCCCATCTGCCTGGCTTTACCTATGCTGGCAATCAAAATACAGGGAAGCCCATTATTTTATTTTTTTTATTATTAAAAAAATAATTAAAAAAGATAATGCGTTGGCTCCTGCCGTATTTTGATCGCCAGTCAGGTAAAACTAGGTAGTTGGGGGCTGGGATTCTTTTCAGCCCGCAGCCGCCCCTGGAAATGGCGCATTGTTTCTTAGCTAAGAAACAATGCGCCATTTCTAGGCGTTTTACCCAGCTCTCCCAGCAGCCCTAATGTGGTGGCATGCTGGGTAATAAAGGGGTTAATACCAGCTGGTACTAAGTCCGAAATTCATGGTGTCATGCCAAATTAGACATGGCCACAATGAATTTCTAGTAAACAGTAAAAAGAAAAACACAACACATAGAAAAAAATTTTTTATTACAAATAAAACAAAAAAAAACATCTAGAGACTCCATCTCCCAAACACAGGTTTGCTCATCACTACTGTGTAGTGTGGTGTAGTGTAGTGTAGTGTAGTGTAAACTGTAGTGGCCATGCATGAAACTCGCACATGGACTTCTCAGGGAACTCCATGTTACTGATCGAGTTTGGCCGCCCAGATAAAGAGCTTAGGGGCTGCAAAAGGAAGCAAAATGGGAATTAAAGCAGGACAATTATACTTACCGAGTTTCCGTGTGGCTGTCTCACTGCTTCCGGATTTCACACCATTTTCAGTAGTTTACGCTTTCTGGAGGCAGACACCAAGATGTAGTAGACTGAGTCTAGGTGTCTGCCTCCGGAAAGTGTATACTGCGGAAAATGGTGCACAACAGAGCACACGGTGACTCCATTTGCACCATTAGAATCAATGGCTCCGTTGGCGCAATCCCGTTTTGTGGGGGGTTTGGACGGAAGCCCCTGTGGGACCACTGAACGGAGCATGGAACGCAGTGTGAATGCAACCTAAATGGCATAATAAAATCTAGGTATGGCGTTATATTATAAGTACTACAGGTGGCATTCAAAATAAGCAAACAACAATGCAGGGCTGCATTAGTGTAGTTGCCGCTAGGCTATATAGGTAGTTTTGAAAGTGATCTTCCTTTTTGTGAGATTGCAGTTATACATCAAGGCAGTCGGAAGCTAAAATCTGAGGTGCACGCCAAGTGTTTGTGCTCACATTGCAATATATAGGACACGGCGTTCTCTCCACCACAAATCTGCTCTTCTCCGGTTAGGACGTCATGTCAAATGACATTATACACACTACTTGTTTAAGTAAACCTCCTGTTTCCTACACAGAATTCAGCCCAAAGATATTTTCATTCAGAGCAGAAAACCCTCCAAACCACTAACAGGGAAAAACAAACTTTTCCATTCTTTCCAGATACGTTTACTGGATGGTAATTAGCTTACCAGATGCGTACAGTCAGTGATCCTAGTAAAATGCAAATCAGCGCTGTGAGGTGAGGCTGCTCTTTTGCATACTGAAATAGAATGAAAATTTGAAATAATATTTTTGATTCGGTTCTTAAAAAAAATATTTACTTTGGGAAGAAGGAAATAGAAATACACAAGGGTATAAAAGTTACAGTTTGTTTTTTTTTAAACACCAAATTTTATTCCAAATTTTCATATGCATTACATCTTGTTAAACAATATAGCAAGTATGGATTCACCATGTCCATTAACAGGTTATTGGCAAATAACTATTCCTCCTGTTTCCCTTGTTTTCCCCCCCTTCTATTCTAAAATAACCCCCCCAACAACTTAGCACACTTTTTTTTCCTTCTGTCTAGCCCACACGAAGAATACCCAACCACGCCACATTTTGTCATTTATATTTTTTTCCACCCCATGCCTCTAGATGAATCATTTGCCTCCTTATCACTCCTTCACATTATGGCTGTTTTAATTTCCCTAATGTTCTCTTAATGTCTTCTAGTAGATACCACTCTGTGTACGTGAAGGGGGTAACTATTGTTTGTATTTCTGTAGCTTCACATTGTTTTTCAATGAATTTTCTCCATTTTTTAAAGAATGTGTCTGTCAAACCATCTTTGTTTTTTTCTGCTGTCCTCTGTTCAATTCTAAGTAGCATTTTAATCTGCCTCATTACCTCGTCTTCTGACGGAACCTTGCCTTCGAGCCATTTGCCCAGCAAAGCCCTTTTTCCTATTATGGCTATACTATGGAACAGCTTTGGTATTCTATCTCTTTTTTCACTCACTCTTGCCATTTGTTCAACATGGTCATCATGAAAAATCCATATCAATGGGTCCATCGCCACCTCTACCCCCCATATACTAGTTATTAGCGCCTGCTTTTTTTTCCAGAATTTTTGACTCTCTGGGCATTGCCAAATCCCATGTAACAGATCCGTGTTTAGCATCCTACATTTGGGACAATTAACTATCTTATTAACCTTCTGTTTGTTTGGTATGTTGAAGCCATAGATCGCCTTGTGCATCAGTCTAAACTGTGTGTCCCTCCAGCTCTCATTAACCACCTCTTTTCTCATTCTCATCCATCCTCTTAGTATCTTGTCCCCTGCTGTCTCATCTCCCAATTGTCTCGCCCATGTTCCCAGGGTCTTATCCGTGCTTAAGGGAACTAACACCTCTCGTAAAGCTTTGTATAGTGAAGTCATGTTAATCTCCCGCTGCTCCTGCATAATAAGTTGGTCCATGTCATTTATCTGTTGTTCCTTCCCGACATCTCTCAGTAGCTGCATTATACCTTTATCTGTTTATATTGTATAACTTGGAATGGAGATAGCCCATACAGTTTTTAATGTATTCAGTGTAGATTTAGATTTATGAAGCAGAAATCTCAGTCAAGACATTTGTATGTTTTAATAAATATTTGAAAACTAAGGGTTCCCTAGACTCCGGACCTGGAACTTAAAAGCGTCATCCACTCAACACAGTGACCCATTGTAAGACCAAGATAACTGAGCTAGCTGAGTAGAGTAAAGGGTGCTTTACACGCTGCAACATCACTAACGATATATTGTCAGTGTCACGTCGTTAGTGACGCACATCCGGCGTCGTTAGCAATATCGCAGCGTGTGACACCTAGGAGCGACGATCAACGATCGCAAAAATATCAAAAATCGTTGATTGTTGACATGTTGCACCTTTTCATAATATCGTTGGTGGTGCATGCCGCTGATTGTTCGTCGTTCCTGCGGCATGACACATCGCTGTGTGTGACACCGCAGGAACGACGAACATCTCCTTACCTGCGTCCACCGGCAATGAGGAAGGAGGTGGGCGGGATATTCCGCCCGCTCATCTCCGCCCCTCCGCTTCTATTGGACGGCTGCCTTGTGACGTCACTGTGATGCCGCACGAACCACACCCTTAGAAAGGAGGTGGTTCGCCGGCCGGAGCGACGTCGAAGGGAAGGTAAGTCCATGTGACAGGTGTAAGCGATGTTGTGCGCCATGGGCAGTGATTTGCCCGTGACGCACAACCGACGGGGACGGGTAAGCTCGCTAGCGTTATCGATAGCGATATCGCAGCGTGTAAAGTGCCCTTAATTCTGTTGATAAGGAAGGTACCCACCTGTAAGGTTTATATGGTTTATATATAGGGTAAAGGGTAGACCCTCTTGGTTGCTGGCCCCCTTTGATACTGTCCTATCACTGGACCACTCAGTTTACCCATTATTCTTACTTTCCAGTTATTTCATAATGTTTATTTCCATGAAAACTCGTTGCTCAACTAATTATAAATTAAGAATGGCAATTTCGATGGCACAACACTACTACCAGGAATCACTTAGCCCAAATCAATAGTAAAAGCATGGTCATATTGGCCTCGATGTCAACAATTTTAAACCTCTTTTGGTGCACATACTAGTCTAATATGTCTAGGAACTATCCTGATTATTGTGTTTAGTAAACTCCAAAAAAAAGAAAAAATGGCTTGGACATCTTTGGTGTAAGATTAATGTACAGGTGCAGAATGCACCATGGCTAGTATATAAACATATACATACACTATGTTACAGCAAACTGTGATTAACCAATACACTCCCTGACAGAAGTTCTGTTGCTTTTCCATGTTATGTAAATAAAAGCTTATAACCTGACTTTAAATTCATCCATTGGTTTTATAAATTACTCTTTTTTTTTTCCAATTGAAAGTTTTATTGAATTTTAAAAGCATACATTGAGAAAACATAGATCCCTGTTGTAACGAATGACGCGAATCAAAAGTCTAAGTGACATAACACATTTGCAAACTTCATAACAAAATATAGATGATTAATATAATGCTTGGGTAGTCATTTTAAATCTCAGAAAACACTAAAACAAAAAAGGAGAGATTAAGAAAAGGGCAGTCACCATGAGTAGAAAAGAAAGAATGAGTCCGGAAAGGAGGAAGGAAGATAAAGAGTAGAGAGTGTTGGCCGGGTCTAATGCATTGTCCGTTGTACCAAAACTTGTCATAGGGATGCTGTATATTGTCTGAAAGGGATATAGCCAAGGTGCCTAACTTCCGGAGATTAAATTAGTTCAAGAAATTTTTTGCCCGAAAGGAATGAGTCCCATTGAAACCATTTAGTGGCCGTCTCTACCGTCTGTCCATGCGACTGAGCCATCACCATTTCCATGCGGTGGATCACGTTCACCTCCATTACCCACTCATCTAGCGTAGGGGGGGCAGGGTCTTTCCAGCGCCGCGGAACCACCGTCTTGGCTGCTTGAAGGAGGTAACCCAAGAGGGATTTTTTATAGGCCTTTTCCGAAACGTTAAAGATGTACAAAAGGACTGCCTCCGGACGGCTAGGGACTGTGACCCCGGTGACCTCCTGTATGGCTGCCAACACTTTGTTCCAAAAGACCGCCAAACTCGGGCAGTGCCACCAGATGTGGGACATGGTACCCCCATGTGCTCCACAACGCCAACAGGTATCAGGTACTTCGGGACACCACGCATGGAGTGACGTTGGGACCCTGTACCACCTGGAAAGTATTTTATAGCTGGTTTCTTGCATCCTGGTGGCGACCACGGATCTGTGGGTCAGACGGAAACAGCGTTCCCACTGATTCCTTGGGAACGTCTGATTGAGCTCTACCTCCCATGCCGCGCAAAAGCGAGGGAGAGATACATCTGCCTTGCTAGTTATGATCTTGTAAATTTTTGATATGGCGTGACGTGTATTAGTAGGCCCAGTACAAAGGTTTTCAAAAGGCGTTATGGGAGAGGGGTGAGCCACGACAATGTTCTGCGAGACTATGAAATGTTTGAGTTGGGCATATTCAAAGTGGAACCGCATTTTGAAATTACGATTTTCCACAATCTGCAGTAGTGGTAGGAGAGAACCCCTCGGGGCCACCTGGTTCAGTCTTAGGGGGCTCTGTTTCGTACTACCCAGAAAATTGTTGGATGATGCCCCCGGTAAAAACTCTGGGTTATCGGTTAATGGCATGAGGGGTCCCCCGGACTGAATCAGGCGACCCCGCAATGGTGCAGAGTGCACAGTCTTTAGTGTTTGTTTAGTGCTATAGGACATTTCAATCTTATGTTTGGTAAGAAGTGGCCAGGTCCACGGCAGGGTCGGCACTGATAAGGGGCATAAGTCTTGTGCTAGACAAACCCAGAGTTTGGACCCAGAGCTATGTAAAAGGTCCAGGACTCTGGCATGGGCAGCCGCCATGTAATACCGCCTTGCATCAGGCAACCCCACTCCTCCTGCGTTCTTGGTCCTAGTCAAGACGCTACCTCCGAGACGAGCGCGTTTCTTCGACCAGACAAACTGATTAAATAGGCGCTGCATCCTGGCCCAGTAGGCTGCCGGGACATAAACCGGGACCGTCTGTACCAGGTATAGCAGTCTTGGCAAAGCCGTCATCCTGAGGGCACCAATCCTGCCAAACCATGAGAGAGTGCCCTTTTGCCATGAGGCTAAATCTCCCTCAAGTCTTGACAGGAAACTTTGATAATTTAATTGAAAGAGCCTGGTCAGGTCGGATGGGATGTTGATGCCCAAGTATCCAATACTGCCGTGGGGTGGCCATCTAAAGGGAAAGTTTGGTTTTATAGCATCAACCGTCGTTTGGGGCAGGGTTATATTCAGGGCCTCTGATTTATCAAAATTAATTTTAAAATTGGACCACCTGCTAAAACGGTTTAGTTCCATCATTAGGGAAGGAAGAGATGTGAGGGGATTACAGAGGTATATAAGGAGATCGTCAGCAAAAGCGGCGCATTTATGCTCCCGATTAGCGATCCTAATTCCCTGTATATCGGGGTTGGACCTGATGGCCGACAGCAAGTGTTCCATGACCAGAATATATAGTAGAGGTGACAAGGGGCACCCCTGCCGGGTCCCATTATGGATGGAGAAGGGTCTCGACAGAGTGCCATTAATTTTAAGATATGCAGTCGGGGAATGGTATAAGGCCATAATCCTAGATGAAAAAACTGGCCCCAGACCTATATGGACTAGAGTCTGTGAAAGCGACTGCCAGGAGACTCTGTCAAAAGCCTTCTCGGCATCCAGAGATAATAACATTAGGGGAAGTTTTTTGGTGTGTGCGTGATGGATTAGATCCAGGGTCTTTATTGTATTGTCCCTTGCCTCCCTACCCGGGACAAATCCGACCTGGTCCAAATGAATCAGGTCCGGGAGCAGGGGGCCAAGTCTATTTGCCAAAAGCTTGGCATAGATTTTTAAATCTACATTAAGAAGTGATATCGGTCTAAAACTGTTACACGCCGTGGGGTCTTTTCCAGCCTTACGGAGCAAAGAGATGTGAGCCGTGGTGGAGTGGGGCGGGAAAGGAACAGAGTCGGAGATTGAGTTAAAAGAGAGAAGCATTAGGGGTGCTAACTGTTCTGAAAAGGATTTGTAAAATTTGGCGGGGAACCCATCAGGTCCAGGACTCTTGTTACCAGGTGTATTGCGAATCACCGCCAACAAATCCTCCAGTACAAATGGGCTTTCCAGGTCTACAATTATAGAACTATTAAGACGTTTAAAAGGTGAGGGCATTGAGAGGTCACCATCACTTGGTTCAGGGGGCTCGACAGGCAGATTATATAGCTGGGAATAAAAGTCGTGAAAGGTATTTGAGATGTCGGGGGTGGCATAAAGTAGTTTATCGCGTGAGTTCTTGATGCAGGGAATGAGGGTGTGGGCTCTCCCCTCTCTCAACGCGTTGGCCAACAGTCTTCCTGGCTTGTCCCCAAACTCATAAAACCTCCCCTTCCCCACCTGCAGCAAGCGCTTGTATGAAGAATCTAACAGTTTTTTAACCTCTATCCTAGCTTGTAGAAGGGCTTGTAAATTTGCGGCCGATAAGGATCGCTTATGAACGAGCTCCAGTTCAGAAACCCTATGGAGAGCTTTAACTATGTCTTGGGCCCTTTCTTTTTTAATTCGGGACCCATGTTTAATAAAAATACCTCGCAGGACACACTTCAATGCTTCCCACTTATAAGTGGGGGCTGTGTCATCCACCGAGTGGTCCTCCATGAACCTTGTGATAGAGGTCTGAACATCAGTAACACAGAGCTCGTCCAGCAGCAACGACTCATTCAGCCGCCACGTTCCCCTAGGGGCCGAGAGAGAGGGGATTTCGATCGTACAATAGACCGGGGCGTGATCAGACCACAATATATTATCCATCTCAGTATGTTGAATCCAGGGGAGAGCATTGTGTTGTAGCAGTATGTAATCTATGCGACTGTATGAGTCTTGTGTATGGGAGTAGAAGCTGTAGTCTCTGTCCGACGGGTGCTTCAGTCTCCATGTGTCGAACAATTGAATGCGCAATAAAGCTTTTTTGATGCGTTTAATGATGGTGTATGCAATGCTAGATTTCCCCCTGGAATTGTCCAATGTGGGATCGAGGGTGACATTAAGGTCGCCGCATAGGATTGCTGTACCTTGTATCACCGGAATCGCGGTGTCGACCAAACGGGCAACAAAGCTGTCCTGCTTTTGATTTGGGGCGTATGCATTGATTATTGTGAATGTTTGGTCCCCCACCTTCAGTGAGAGGATAATATATCTTCCAAAACTATCTGTTGTGCATTTTAAAATTTGATGTGGGAGGGATTTGTGAATGGCTATTGCCACACCCTTGGAACGGGAATCTGGGTTGTTTGAGGATACCCATGTCTGGTAGTATTTATTTTTAAGAATAGGGGCATGTCCTTGTTTAAAATGGGTCTCCTGGAAACACACTATTCTCACCTTCCGTTTATGAAGGTGGTAGAGTATCTGAGTCCGTTTCTCCGGAATATTGAGGCCCTTGGCATTAAAAGAAGCGATGGTTAGATCCGCCATCTATAAGAAAATGAGACATTAGAGATATATGAGAGAAGGGATCGGACATGAACAACCCGGCCGCAGGGAATAAAGAGAAGAAGAGACTTAAGAAGGATAGAATATATCAGGGAAAAAAACAGAAAGAACAGCAGGTATAAAAACCCTGCATAATATTCTAAGTCCGAACAAACGTTCCTAGGGAACATATCCGCCTCATCGAGGCAAGACAGAGGATCCCAACCTATTTGGGGGAAAAGGATGTTAGACATAACCGAGCAGAGCTCTAGATATACTGAAAACATTGAAGATAACCACAAACACCGGCAAAAGTATCAAATGCTTATGCAATATGGGCGGTAAGTATATTGAAAGGCAACATGGAAGAGTCAATTAACTGATATAACTGTAAGAAATATAGGTCGTACAGGCGCGCACAGCCTCCTAACTTGGCCATGTCTACTGCCGAGAACGGCCCGTCCCACGGCTCCGTTCACCTCTCGGTGGCAGCCCCCTGTTGAACCCGGAAGATGGAACCGGTGAAGAGTTGATGGCTCTTCCCCTGGGAACCCAAGGCTGCAGCAGAGTAGTTGGCCAGGCTGCGATAGAGATTGCAGGCAGACCTAGGCTCTTGATGAATGTCGGGAGGTCCTCTGGGGAGTGCAGGACCCACCATCGCGAGTCCTTCTGAACCGACAGTGAAAATGGAAATCCCCACCGAAACGGTAGGCCCCTCTCTTTCAGAACATCCAGAAGGGGTTTAAGAGTAGCACGTTGGGCCAAAGTGTGCCTTGAGAGATCCGGCATTATACGGATGGCAGCGCCGTTGTATGATAGGTTCTGTTTCTTCCTAGCTGCTTGTAAGATGGCCTCTTTGGCGGCAAAAAAATGCACCCTACACACAACATCTCTTGGGCGGGAGTCCTCTGGGTCCGGGGGACGTAACGCCCTATGGGCTCTATCCAGCTCAAGGGGATTACCCGGAGGCCGCTTTAGTAGGCTATTGAAAATGGAGCGGAGAACAGTAGGAATATCCGGAGCAGCAATTGATTCAGGAATACCTCTAACACGTAGGTTGTTCCTTCTGTTTCTGTTCTCCAAGTCATCTACATGTTGTTGAAGGGCGAATAATTGCTTGGACTGGCTCTCTACTGCCTCTTGGATAGATTGAACAGAGACCTGAGAATTGGATTGCTGCTCGGCCAGTGTGTCAACCCTTTGAGTAAGTGAGGAGAGTTCAGTCCGCAGTTGAACAAATTCTTGTTTACACTCCACCACTACTTGATTGGCCAGTGCAGCAATATCGCTCTTGGTGGGGATCGCCTGCAGCAGGGCACGTAAATCCGCCAAGGATGCTGGACGGTCCTCGCCCCCTGAAGCAGCAGTATATGACGTTTTGGGGTATGTGCAATAAGAGTCCTGCAGGGCTGGACCATATAATATTTTCTGTGCACCTTGGGGGTTATTTATGCTACCCCACATTTGTGGCATGGTTGTGAGACGGCGTGGGGACGACCCCGGCACATTGGGTCCACCATTCAAGGGTAACAATGTGCCGCCTTCCAATTCCCCCCTCTGAGCTGTTGGGCTCTCTGCCCAGGAGGATCCCGTGGACCACCTATCTGACGGGACAGGGGATGGCTCTCTCTGTGGGAACTCCCAGGACATGTTCATAGACACAGAGGGTTTGTGAGGTCCCCCTACCTCCCCACTTCTCATCATGGCCAGTGGAGTTTCAGGTAAGGAAGTGTGACTATGCTTGCTGCCAGGGCTCCCAGCGTGTGCTCCTTTCCCAGGCTCTCCCTGCAGCCCCAGCAACTTAGGGTGGCATACAGACAGTTCAGCAGGGTCGCCAAAAGCCCACTCCTCCCCCCTATCCAGGGCACCTGCATGTGGGACTTCAGATGGCATCACTCCAGCTCCTCGGCTCTGCGCTGGTACCTCCAGTGCCTGAGGCTGCAGCGGTGACTCAGCGCCCAGGCCTGCGCGCACGTGTGCAGCGTTCCCAGAGGCTGCAGCTGCAGCACCTCTACGTGTGCCGACCGCGGGTGGGCCTGACGAGAACTCCGGTCCCGGCAGAGTCACGGCGATGCAGGACCCAGGAGAGGCCCTGGCTGCACATGTTGTGGCGGTCTGTGCTGGTCCGTCCGCCCGTCGCCCAGACTCGCGGGCGCCATCTTGACATGGCGCCGCTGGTGGCTCCATGTGTTCTGCCGCGGGGCTGCTGCTGTGTCCCGCCGCTGGTAAGGACGTGTCCATGGGGCCCTCCAGGTCATGGGTGCTCCCCGGAATCTCCCCCAGCCTCCGGACCTCCGGTTCCTCCACGCTGGCAGGCTCAGGGCCAGGTTTGGGCCCAGAATCTTCAGGCCGCAGATCTCGCCCCGGCTGCAGCGATTCTCCAGGCTCCCGTGAACGGGTGAGATAGGAGCCTATGTTGCTCTGAGAGGTAGATGGCCGTTTAGGAGTGTGGGAAATGTTCTTTTTTGTTGTTGATTTGCCCATTTTACAGGGATATGCCGGTTTTATGGTGGGTTATAGCAAGGAGCTCAAGGAAGCAGCCTCCTCATTCAGCCATGTCCAGCTCCGCCCCCCATAAATTACTCTTTTGAAAGCTGAAACCCTCCCAAATTTGGTTTAGGTTATGAAAATAAAGTTGCTGCAAAGCTGAAATATTGATCATTTAATGAACACAGAAGGGTCAGATTTGGGCAAGGCAAACGTTTTGTCGCCTTGTCATATAATGCACCCAATCCTAGTTTACATCCTCACCTGTGCTCACTAAATAACCCCTAATTAGTAGGTGTGTATAAAAAGAAATCCAACACCCCAGACCTTCACTTGAACTGCAACATGACCTCTGACAATATGAGGTAACATATTTTGATCAAGAATTTAAAACGTCATCCAACCAGGTGTACCCTAAAAGGGATTATCTCAAAAAAACAAGTACATTTTAATTAATCAATATTGGAATAATAATAAGTTCCACAATTGTATGTGTTAAAAACAATGTTTCTGTGCTGAGATAATTTTCGATATGTGACCCTGCTATATATTGTTATTTTCTGTTTCCGAAGATGCAGAACTTCTCTAGTTCACAGTTGGTACATACCACAACTCCTGACCAGGAGGAAAGCATGAGTCAATTATAAGTGAGTTTAGATGACACAGCAGGGGTCACAGCTAGAGATAGGCAAACTCAAACCCCTCCCCATTACTAACCTAAGGCTTGATAACAGCTGTGATTTTTTGACAAATTGCAGCTGTCAATAACCCCTTATATTACCATGATTGCCACCACTCCAGGGTAATCAGTATGAACTGGCTAAAACGCCAGAATTGACACATCTAATGTGATACACCAATTCTGGGTAGGCTGCGAGCTGCTATTTTTAGGCTGGGGAGGCCCCAATACCCATGGGCTTACCCAGCCTGAGAACACTAACCCCCAGCTGTTTTTTTTTATCTTGGCTGGGTATCAAAATTGGGGAGGACCCTACACAGGTTTTTTAATTTACTTATTTAAATAATTAAAAAATGTGCATGGAGTCCCTTGTATTTTGATACACAGCCAAGATAACGTACACAGCTAGGGGCTATAGCCTTCAGTTGCCTGCTTTATCTGCGCTGGGTATCAAAATACAGGGGACCCTACGTAATTTTTTTCCAATTATCTATTTATTTTTACATTCCACTTCGGGAACCGAGACTGCTAGTGTGAGGGCAACCAATCACATACGTCAGCAGTCTAACTGCAACCAATCACAGACAGTGACACAGAGGGTGGGCGGGAGAAGCAGTGAATATTCACCAGTAGTGTAATTGTCCTGCTTTAATCCCCATTTTGCTTCCTTTTGCAGCAATGGTACCAAATACTAAAGAAATGGATGGAAACTTTTGACTTTCCAGAAAGTAATAAAAATGCCTTAAAACATTCTCTCTCTCTCATTATTTTGGCATTTGGCAAATATAAATAATTTTGGTTCCTAATTGACCTAAAACAGGAAAGTTTTATTCCGATTTCATGTCAGATAGTGAGAAAAACATGCAGATGTGTCTTTATAGATAGTATGTAAACTTCTGGTTTCAACTGTATATACAGCCTTCTAGAACGCTGTATATAACAGCCTACTGGTGGTGGCTGCAGGTGGAGACAAATCTGATGATAGGTTCCCTTTAAGTATATTTAATATGTAATGTACCTTGATCAACAGCTGCCCCCACACTGTATGATATCCCTACAGCCCCCCACAAACAGTATGATGTCCCCACAGCCCCCAGAAAGTTTGGTGGTCCTACAGGACATCACACAGTATAATATGCTCACAGCCTCTCACTTTTTTTGTTGTCCCCATAGCCCCTCATGTAATATGATATCCCCGCTGCCTCTCACACAGGTATGATTTTCCCACAGTCCCTTATAAAAGTATAATGTCCTCACACAAGAATGACCTCACAGCCCTTCACAAAATATTGACCACACAGCCCCTCACACAATATTGTGTCCCACGCAACACAAGTATGATGTCCCCACAGACCATCACACAATATTACTGCCTCACAGCCCCTCACACTGTATTATGGCTTCACACACAGGTATGATGACCCCAGAGCCCTTCACAGAAGTATGATGTCTCCACAGCCCCTCATACAGTATTGTGCCCTCCTTTGACATAAGCATGATGTCCCCATAGCCCTTTATACAGTATTACTGCACCCATAACGCCGCACATAGTATTAAGGTTCCCCACATTTCTCCCACACAAGTACTGACCAATAATTAAAATGCACTGGTCTGCTCTGAACACTGTGTGTACTGACTCTCAGCACAGGCTTGTTGTTCCATCATTGTATATGTTAAGCCCCGCAGGTGTTGTGTCGGTGCATTACCTTCAGGGACTCCACGTGGATGGAACAGTCTGGTCACAGGTAGAGAACCTTCTTCTAGGATTGTCGTGACGCCACTCTCGGTATTGCGGTCAGGGTGACCGCCACTGCAGATTAAGGGGTGCCTGGAGCAGATGGTGGGTGCAGTCAGTTGTAGTGGCCTCCCGAGAGTGAGGCAAGCCCCAGGACCCCGTGTAGGTGTGTGTGGAACCACAAGGCGCAGAATGACTCAGGCACAGTCCAAACAGTCTTTCAGGGATTTTACTCACTGATGGTGGCAGAGTGAGTAACCCGGGCGTAGCTGGGATGAACCAGGCTGGAATCAGGCGTCCTTCAGGCTGACTTGTGAAGGTGACTACCAACTCGCCTTCCTTAGCCCTTCTGTGTTTTGGGGTAACCCCTGCTTGAAGCCCTGCTGGGGTCGCCCAGGGAAGTAGCTGGTGTCTTTCTCCCCTTCTCTGTTTGGCCCGTTTGCTTGTAGCCTGGACCAGGTCACTCTGGCTGCTTGCTTCCTGTGAACTATGGGCCCTCACTTTGCTACGTGGCTGCGGACTCTGTGGTGTTGTCTTGCGGGTCTGAAGTGCCCCCTTAGGCAGGTTTGGCAGAAGAAAGGTAAATCTATCTCTGCACTGGGACCTGATACCCGTGCGGGCCTGGTACCTCCCTGGCAGTCCCCTTACTCTGCCACCCCTTTGCTCTCTCTAGCCTTGGGTGGATTTTGGGTGGCACTACCAGGTGACCGAACACCCCCGTTGGTAGTCACTGCGTGTACAGCTTGTGACAGACTCCAGGGTCTGCTCCTCACATCTGCTCTCCCTGAGCTGCACTTACTAAACTGGCTCACTGCTCCTCCTCCCCTGTTCTTGCCTACGCAACCTAGCAACCAGGCTCTCTACCACACCCCTTGAGTGGACATGGAGGCCACGCCCCCTCCTGGAAGCTCTCAGGATTCCTCCCAAAAGGTACATGTGTGAGACCTGATTACTATGTGCCTGTGTAGTCACACCTCGGTCAGCCTTCTGGATTACCTGTATTGTACTGCCCCCAGCATGGGTGCAGTACTCAGTGGTGCCTGACCAGGTCAGGGGCACCACATTCCCCCTTAGTTATCACCAGCACGTCCTCGGGCTGCAAGACAACATTTTAAAATGCATAAAACAGTAAAACATTGTAAAAACATTATAAAACAACCAGGTACCATACATCACCAACCTCCACCCACAAGTCCGTTAACCCACCCAAAACCCTGTCAGGAGGCAGGTCACCGGTCCTTTTAGCAACCAGGTCTGGGCCATCCGCTTCCCCAGACCTTTCCTCCAATCTTCCTCTCCCGTTGGCCGCGCCTTCAGCCACTTCTGGCAGAATGTAGAGGTGGCTTTCGTGGTCTGGTGGTTTCAGGGCATACCTGGCCTGGTGGAGCCGCGCCTTTAGCCTCTTCTGGCAGGATGTAGAGGCAGCCTCCACAGTTGGTGCTGACCAGGTACCCTCTTGTGGTGGAGAGCCAGGCCCCATAAACAGGCGTGCTCCCTGGTTGCAGGTGAGCCAGGCCCCATAAACAGGTGTGCTCCCTGGTTGCAGGCGAGCCAGGCCCCTAAACAGGCTGGCTCTGGTAGTGGTTGTACCTCTGGGGTAACTATTTAAACTGCGAGAGTTTGTGGCTATAGCCAGTTCATAGCCTTAAGGTTCATAGGTTAAAGTGCAAAAGGGTTTCTCACATAAGTTCATGTGGGCACGTGCTTAAACTTGTGAACGTTGCAAACTAGTCAAAAACAGTAACTTGCTGTACTTTCTTGCTTTGCTTACGTGAATTCCTCTATTTCACCAGGGATTGTGCCTGTAGGGCTGCGGCACCTGTTGCTTTCTACATCTCTGTCATCATCCGTAGTGGTCTCATCAATGGGTTCTTTGCTTTTGTCTTCATTTTCTCTATCTTCATCTTCTGTTTCTGTTTCTTTTTCTCTTTCTTTATCTTGTAGTGTTGAGACAGCAGGGTTACTGTAGGGATTTCTGGGGCATGGTGTAACATCTAGTGCGTACCATCCGCGTTCTCCTTGGTGTTTGGTGAATTCTACCAGGTCTCCCATATACAGGTTTCTTCCTGGATGTCCTCTAGGCAAGTGTGCTCTAATGTCTCTCCTGCTTACAAAGATGCCTTCATTCAGGCCAGGTGCAACTATGAAGCCGTATCCACTTTTCAAATTGAAGTCTTCCACAACTCCATGACAAAGGGGGCCTCTGACCTGGGATTTAGCTCTCCTTAAAGACTGGTTTTCCTCCAAGTCTCTGGCTGTTACTTCATCCTTCCTATCTAGAGACTGCTGTGCAGGGGAAAGCTTCGTTCTGCTGCGGCGCCGTGTCTTGCGGGCTGGGTTCTGCTGGGCTGCCACCTCACTGCTTGCAGGCTCCCAGGTGATGTACTTACTGGGCATGAAGACAGTCAGCTCTTCTTCAGCAGGGGGTGTCGGGCTCTCCTCCCAGCGAGAATACGGCAGCATTTCTGGCTCTGGGGTCAGCTTCTCAGCCTTCTGGCCTCCCCTCCCCCTTAGTTCTTCTGAGCACTCCTCTTGTGGCAGCACTGGAGATGGATTTTCATCAGCAGGCCAGGGCGGTGGACTCTTTACCATGGAAGTTACGGGAGTCTTCCTGTGGGCATGTGGAGGGAGCAGATACCGGTCCACCATCTCCTTTGGGAAATAAGCCTCTAGGTCGGCCTTCAACCTCCAGTATTCGGGGTCCTTGCCCAGCGTGAGCGGGAGGTCCAATTCCTTGGGCTGGGGAGTGGTGTCTGCTCTGGCCTTACAGGCCGGGGTAGATGACCTTGCGGTCTTGTCTTGGCGGGCCGCGCCCTCCATAGCGGCGGCCTGGTCCTGGCGGGTCGCGCCTGGCATGGCGGCAGCCTGGATTAGCGTCGCTGTTGCGGTCTCAATCAGGGTCACAGCCGGAGTCTCAGCGGGCATCGCTGCTGTGGCCGGTTCTTGGTGGGCCGGGCAGGGCATCGCTGCGGCGGCCTGGGCTTGGCGGGCCGCGCCTGGCGTGGCTGCGGCCTTGTTTGGAGTTGCTCCTGCGGTGTCGATCGGCGTCGCGGCTACGGCGGGATCTTGGCGGGCTGAGCAGGGCATCGCTGCGGCGGCCTGGGCTTGGTGGGCCGCACCTGGCGTGGCTGAGGCCTGGGCTTGGCGGGCCGCACCTGGCGTGGCTGCGGCCTGGTTGAGCGTCGCCGCGCCAGGCGTCTCTCCAGGGACCACGGGCATGGCAGCGGAGGTCGGGGCACTCGCGCTGGCAGGGGCAACACAGGACTCACCCATCGGTAGCATCATTGGGGTCTGAGTCGTCGCCGCTCGGTGTGGCACTTGTCGCACGGTCCACCTCTTGTAGGCCCGAACCGCTGTAGCCATCTCCAGAAGCTCCGTGCGTCCCTCTCTGATCTGCCATACGATCCTGGCCTCCAGTCGGTCGCAGAACTGGGCAAGCTCCCGATCCCACCAGGCAGCGGAGCCTGGCTCTGGGTCTCTGCGTTCAGACGCCAGCTCCTCTGCTTCTTCCTTCAGCTCTCTTTTCAGCAACCAGCCTGCCACTTCCTGTAACTTCTCTTTTAATAGCAGACTTTTTCTTTTTCTTGCAGCGCTGCTTCTTCTCGCCGTCTCAGGACAGATCCGCCTCTCATCCTCTCTTGCAAGGTCAGCACACTGCAGGGGTTCTCTCAGAAGCAGGCTTGTGGCTTCCTTTCCTTCCCGCCGTCTCTGCACGCCTCCGCTCTCATCACTTGAGAGGTCAGAACTCTGCAGGGGATCTCTGGGTAGCCACACCTCTTCGTGGGCGGTAACTTCTTCCAGCATGGGCTTCTGTTGTTTTTCAGCGCGCTTTTCATGGTGGCAATATGGCGGCGCTTAAAATTTTTCAAGCGGACCGCCCAGGCACATGGTCACCTGTCTGTCTAGGTCTAGTCCTTATCCTGTTCATGACACCAGATGTTAAGCCCCACAGGTGTTGTGTCGGTGCATTACCTTCAGGAACTCCACGTGGATGGAACAGTCTGGTCACAGGTAGGGAAATTTCTTCTAGGATTGTCGTGACGCCACTCTCGGTATTGCGGTCAGGGTGACCGCCACTGCAGATTAAGGGGTGCCTGGAGCTGATGGTGGGTGCAGTCAGTTGTAGTGGCCTCCCGAGAGTGAGGCAAGCCCCAGGACCCCATGTAGGTGTGTGGAACCACAAGGCGCAGAATGACTAAGGCACAGTCCAAACAGTCTTTCAGGGATTTTACTCACTGATGGTGGCAGGGTGAGTAACCCGGGCATAGCTGGGATGAACCAGGCTGGAACCAGGCGTCCTTCAGGCTGACTTGTGAGGGTGACTACCAACTCGCCTTCCTTAGCCCTTCTGTGTTTTGGGGTAATCCCTGCTTGAAGCCCTGCTGGGGTCGCCCAGGGAAGTAGCTGGTGCCTTTCTCCCCTTCTTTGTTTGGCCGTTTGCTTGTAGCCTGGACCAGGTCACTCTGGCTGCTTGCCTCCTGTGAACTATGGGCCCTCACTTTGCTACATGGCTGCGGACTCTGTGGTGTTGTCTTGAGGGTCTGAAGTGCCCCCTCAGGCAGGTTTGGCAGAAGAAAGGTGAATCTATCTCTGCACTG
This sequence comes from Anomaloglossus baeobatrachus, assembly GCF_048569485.1. NCBI lineage: Eukaryota > Metazoa > Chordata > Amphibia > Anura > Aromobatidae > Anomaloglossus > Anomaloglossus baeobatrachus. The sequence goes on from NC_134358.1 coordinate 86,116,778, forward strand.
GGACCTGTTAGCCTAGCGGGCCTGGTACCTCCCTGGCAGTCCCCTTACTCTGCCACCCCTTTGCTCTCTCTAGCCTTGGGTGGATTTTGGGTGGCACTACCAGGTGACCAAACTCCCCCGTTGGTAGTCACTGCGCGTATGCTGTCAGCTTGTGACAGACTCCAGGGTCTGCTCCTCACGTCTGCTCTCCCTGAGCTGCACTTACTAAACTGGCTCACTGCTCCTCCTCCCCTGTTCTTGCCTACCCAACCTAGCAACCAGGCTCTCTACCACACCCCTTGAGTGGACATGGAGGCCACGCCCCCTCCTGGAAGCTCTCAGGATTCCTCCCAAAGGTACATGTGTGAGACCTGATTACTATGCGCCTGTGTAGTCACACCTCAGTCAGCCTTCTGGATTACCTGTATTGTACTGCCCCCAGCATGGGTGCAGTACTCAGTGGTGCCTGACCAGGTCAGGGGCGCCACATATACATTGTGAAAGGGAGAAGCCAGGCTGGGGGCAGCCGTATAGTGCTGGACACCATTTTATTCAGCCCTTTGGCTGTCTTGGGCCGTGTGCCACGGGCTGACCTTGAGCATTCAAAGGGCAAAATGTGGCCCATGAGCCGTACTTTGCCCAGGTTTGCTATATATGATATATTGAATGTATGATCACAATAGACAATCATGTTTATTTCACAACTGTTCTTTACATCATAATATGACCGATATTTTCACTTATTAGAGCAGCAGTACTCCCTCCAGAGCTGCTCTTCCTATTGTAGCTGGAGAAAATTCTTGTTAGTTAATTCTTGTGTTTGCTCCTTCAGGGCTTAAGAGCTCATACAGAAAGTGCAAAGATGTAGCTGTACCCGCAAGCAACTAAAAAAAAAAAAAAAAGTAAAAAAAAAATATTAAAAAAAAATTACATATTTTTGCATATGCTACTTTTTTTTTTTTACAAAATTTGTGTGACATTTTCTGATTCTGTGCTTTCTCCCCCACATTTCAAAAAAATATGAAGAGACGTGGACAGCGGTTAGTGGGAGGTGGTTGACACATTTTCTGTAATTTACTCCAGAAATTAGAATAAATTATAGCACAAATCTACACCTGCTATGATTTCATTTGCTGTTACATGGACTGACAAAAATTTGCCAAATTTCTAGAGACGAGTGCCTCTTATATCTGGATCATCCTGCTCCAGTACAACTGAGTGTAAGATTAGTAGGTGACACGCCAGTCTTAGTAAATTCTGCCCATAATTGTGATTTTCAGGGGCGTTTTACATGAATTGTATACAGAAATGTCTGCCAAAGTCATCATATACAGGGCTCAATGCCACAAGGACAGAGCGGAGAGAACATGGATTCCTTTCTCAAGCTGATTATATCACTTTGTGAAGACCAGGTGTGGTTCCTCAGATAAGTTGGGACTGGACATGTCTACACACGGCCCACAGCTGATTGGGGATGTTTTGATTGGTATTGGTTAGATAAGTAGAATGTGGCGCAGCTGTGAATTACATCGTCCTGTTTTATATATCTACGTCAAAAGCTTTGACATGTGTTTATTGACATTTCTGTGTTTTTGTGGAGTAAGACAAGGGAATTTCAAAGTACTCAGTGCAATCAAAAGAAGCCCAAATTATGAGGTTAGTTAAAGAGCAAGTAAATTATGATTACCAAAAGTTTAGTATATCAAGAAAACGATACCCGAAATATCTGTCATTTTGATGAGGACCTGTCAGCACTTCTAAGATGTCTGTTTTGTGCACAGTACACAAAAATAACAATGCTGGAGAATATTTTCTTTAAACTCCGAGTTGTGATGTTACTCTTTTATTCCTCTCAGAAATGTGTTTATAGATAGTTGTGGTTACAAATCCAGCAAAGTGTTACGGTCACCAAGGGGCGGCGTGCGTCCGGGAGTGGACCTACTGAGCTGTATAACGGTCTCCCTGAGAAGGAGCAACCAGTAGCAAACCCCTATACAAGGGCTGTGTGGTGCAGCAACCGGGGGCCTAAATGTACGACAGGCAGGAACCAGTGGTGGTCGGCTCTTACGGACAGGTATAGTTGTAGCGTCCACGGGGCCTTAGGGTACTCGTCACCGGGCCAGTGGTTCCTTAGGGTAGATGTGACTGGCCTGATCCGGTTCCTTGACCCCGTCGGCTACATGTTAATTAAGATCAGCAAACGGACAAGTGTCCAAAACAGATAGGGATGGAAGGAGGGTAACGGGCCCCTGGGAAGCGTGTCACCAGTTGCAGCGGTGACTGGGGTCTCGGCTTCCTCCGCCACCGACCCTTCCTGTGACTAGTCCTCTCCCAAGGGCAGTACTGGATGGGGAGTGGGGATGCTTCGCAGCGCCACCGCGGTATGCGGCCAGGAACTAGCCGCCACTGCACAGTCTCTCTATGAGGCAGGTATTATGTGCAGCCGGGATGGTATCACTCCCCACGGGCAGAGCGGGGTACCCCGGGAGGTTGGTGAGAACGGGGGCGGCAGTCCACGGGAGCGCTGGAGTGCAAGGCGGCAGCAGTTACTCACAGAGTCACTAGGTGCGGGTTCCAGTCACTTTATTTACTGGCTCAGGTGGTATCGCACCCTGGGTGCTGGTCCTCGCCATCAGAGACTCCGGTCGCTTCCCGGGCAGGTCAGAGGCTGGATCCGGTTTGGTAATTTGTGGCCTTTCTCTTCTATGCACAACCCTGTACTCTACCCCGGTCTCAGTCCGTACAGCCAGCAGCTTGGGCCTCTCGTGGGTTGGACCTCTATCCCCCTCTCTCAGGCTCCCTCTATACTGCCACACTCAGCCACCAGAACTAGGGCTCTGTACCTTTCTTGTACCCAGTCCCATCTCTCTGGCGACTGCTCCCTTTTAGTCCACGATTACAAGTGTTGGGTCCCGTCTCTCTAGATGTTACTGGCCCCCAGCTTGCTGGAGCTGTCTGTTCGGTGTTACATCCAGACAGCTCTGTTCTGCCTCCCTGAAGGCCTAACAGCCTCCCCTTCAGGGAGCTGCACCACTGTGCGTCTGCTCTGTCTCGTGTCCAAGCTTATTCTGAAGTAAAGTGAAACTGCTTTGTGTTCTACTCCTCACTGCCCATGCCCCCCCCCCCGTTCCAAGTTGCTATGGCAACCTGGGTCTGCTAAGAACTGGCTGAGTCACTTCCTGTGTCTGTAGAAACATTATTAACTCTTTCCTAGTTCTTTCCTGCTTCTCCCTGCTGTATGGTGGTGTGAGGTGTGTGTAGCACTTACTAGATTAGCATCTTGACCTGCCAGGGAAGGATATAATGATATACCCTGTAGCGACCAGTGTCAGGAGCGCTACATAGTCACTTAATGTCTAATGCAGGTGTGCTTGAATGTGGCAGCACGGTGATGGTAACTCAGACATGGCAGCATGGGGGTGTTGGCTCTGCACGGAGGTGGAATCTCAGACGTGGCAACTCAACTCGGAGGTGGTGGCTCAGACGTGGCAACTCGGAGGTGGTGGCTCAGACATGGCAACTCGGAGGTAGTGGCTCTGATGTGGCCGCACAGAGATAGTAGCTTAGACGTGTCAGTACAGAGGTGGTGGTAGGGAGCAGGCTCTAGGATGAAAACACAGGTTAGGCACACAAGACTGGAACTAGGACTCAATAGCAGGACTAGACACCACTATGTAAATGGACCTGAGCACTATCAACACAGTAATAGTTCAACGTTGCTCAGGCGCCTCCTGACATGTGAGGCAGACTTAAATACCTTAGGGTAACAGGTGACCTCAAAGATCACGTCCGGATAATGGTACGCCAGCCCTTTAAGAAAGGAGGTGTCGCCGTGCACACACCCTACGGGTACTCACAGAAGGACAGTGGATAGCCAGGAAGGAGGAAGAGGCCGCGGCAGACCCCAGGACAGGAGAAGAGCGTGGGGTGCTGACGGGTAAGTGAGAGGGGAGGACTCCCCTGCTGGAGCCTGGGAGTGGGAGCGTGCAGGAATACCGCACTGGGACTGGAACCAGGCAGATGAAAGGGAGGATTCCCCCACTGGAGCCTGGGAGCGGGACCATGCATTACACAAAGCTTTTGCTCCTAATGGTTCTTTCTGCTCTCCCCTTTCCTATTCTCAGTGTTAGCGATCGCAGGAGAGAGGGGCTTATACACAGATTTGAAGTATCTTGGAGAGCAAGGAAAACAGAAGGAAAGCATGTGAAGAAGAAATAAGTACTCTTACACCTAAGCTGATACATGATTGTAAACGAAAACAGTAGCAACCTGAATACACACAGTGCTCATATCCAGCCTATAGAGTGGGATGTAAAAGTTTGGGCACCCCTGGTCAAAATTACTGTTATTGTGAACCGTTACGCAAATTGAAGATGAAATGTTGTAATGCTCGCTAGGTGAACAAACGGTAAGTGGATCCACTGGACCAAAGACACCGATCACTGTACTGGAGGAGCGTACCTGAACAGCTACCGAGTCTTCACTTAAGCCACTATAGTTAGAGATAAGCAAACATCGAGGTAGGTAGCCAACAAGGGCAGCCCCAGGGGATAATGGTGCCCTGGCAGCTGGCACCACAGGTATATACACCAATAGCCTCTGATAGGAGCAGCAGCTGGTATCGTAGGTTCGGCCAAAACAGGTAGTTGTAGCAACAACAGCCGAGATGGGTAGTTGCAGCAGCAGTGGCCTGTAACGTAAGAGTGGCGGCACAAAAGGACCTAAAAACTAACCATTAGAAACACATTGCGCAGGCACCTCCCTTAAGGGGAAGGTGCCTTAAATACCTGATGCTTCTTGGCCATAGGCCGAAAGATACTTCTGGGTTAGAGCATACTGTCCCTTCAATAAAGAGGGCGTGTGTGCACGAGTGCCCTGATGACACTCCTAGGAGACCTGTACGGCAAGTGCAGGCCCTGGGAGTGGCAGGGACAGATCAGTCATCACTGGGTGGCTGGGAAGGTGAGAGTGCTGGAAGACCAAACAAAATTTCTGTGAGAGCTGCTTTTCAGATTGCTAGTTAGGCAAATTGAACCCCCATTTGACTGCAAAAGACCTTCAAAAAGATTTAGCAGGCTCTGGAGTTGTGGTACATTGTTCTACTTTTCAGAGACACCTGCACAAATATGGCCTTCATGCAAGAGACATCAGTAAAAAAACCTCTCCGACGTCTTCAGCATCAGAAGTATGCAAAAGGTCATCTAAATAAGCCCGATACATTTTGGAAACAAATCCTGTGGACTGAGGAGATTAAAATAGAACTCTCTGGTTACAATGATCAAAGGTATGTGTGGAAAATAAGGTGTCAGGAATAAGGTGTTTTCTGTTTATCCTTTTTGGGCTTTTTGCCCTTTTCAAAGATGGTGTTCCCTGCTTCATTCTTCTCCATGTGTTCTGTGGCCTCTTGCCTTTTTAATTCCAGTCCAGCCTCTAGTCCTCTGCTTGAGTATTCTGCCTGGTTCCTACTCCTAGTGGCATCTCAAGTTACAGTACTACAACAAATCCTGTGTGAAACTCCTGTTGCTACTCTTCAGAGGTTCTGCTCACCTGCTGCTGATGCCTAGCTCTGCTGTGGTTCTGACCTGCCTTGCTGTCACGTAAGCTGGCTTACTTAATTAACTGCTCTGCAATTTGTTTCCTGTATACTGCTTTGTTGCTTCAACAATTGAATTGATGCAGTAGCAGAGCACGGGACTGTTCTGGACACTAGAAACTGCTCTGCATTTGTTTCCTGAACATTGTATACTGCTCTGCATCTCGCTTTGGTCTTTCAGAGACTTCCTTAAGGAGCTTCAAAGATTGTATTGCTAAATCACATTATCCTGTGAGGTTTGCAAGAGACTTTCCTTAAAGGCTTCATTCGATATTTTCACTGTGTGTTTATGGACTTGATTGTTTTTCCTCTGCACTTGTTTGCTAATCATCGTGTGTTACAATACAAACTTTATCACCTATAAACTGGGTTCAGTTGTGTCTTTGTTATCCGTTATAACTGTTACATAAGGACACAGAATTTCAGGAAAAGTACATATCGCCATCCATTTAGCATGAAAGTGGCTCAATCATGCTTTGGGTTGTGTTGCAGCCAATGTCACGGGGAACAGTTCACGAGTAGAGAGATGAGAATGGTTTCATTGAAATTTCAACAAATTCCTGATGCAAACATAACACCATCTGTAAAAAAGCTGAAGTTGAAAAAGAGGATGGGTTCTATAAATGGATAATGACCCTAAACACACATCAAAATCCACAATAGACAACCTCAAAAGGCGCAAGCTAAAGGTTTTACAACATTCTCATAGTCCCCTGATCTGAACATCGTTGAAAATCTGTGGCTAGACATCAAAAGAGCAGTGTATGCAAGACGAAATCTCACAGAACTGGAAGACTTCTCCAAGAAAGAATGGATGAAAATCCCTCAAACAAAAATTGAAAGACTCTTGGCTGCTTTTAAAAAGGATTTACAAGCTGTGATACTTGCCAAAGTGGGTGCTGCTAGGTACCAACCATGCAGGGTACCCAATCTTTTACATTCTCCCATTTTCCTTCTTTTTGTTAATTTTAAAATGTAAAACATGAAAATATTTTTTTTTTGTCTAAAATAGATAGGAAACGTGATCTTTAACTTTATGCCTTTTTAGAGATCAGTTCATCTTCAACTTGCTTAATTATTCACAATAACTAATTTTTGACCAGGGGTGCCCAAACATTTAGATCGCACTATGTTACTGGGAGAGACACACAAACAAGGGAATCTGCAACTTGCATCAGGCTGCATATCAGAAGTCTGAAAATTAAGGACAGAATAACAGGCTAAGGCTGGTTTCACACTACGTTTATTTAACATGCGTTAGGAACGTTTTTTTGCTGCAAAAGCGGATCCTGCTTTTACAGCAAAAAACGCATGCAAACGCATCTGTTATTTTGCAGGATCCTGCACTGGATGTTTAGGGGATGGGCATTGGAGTCATGTGATCGGGAGTGAGGGGAACTAGACTGGGAGCCGGCTTCTGACAGCTGCAGACGCTGGTAACCAAGGTAAACATCGGGCTTGGATACCCGATATTTATCTTGGTTACGAGTGTCTGCAGCTGCTAGGAGCAGGGCTGCCTGCACACGTAACCAACGTAAACATCGGGTAACTAAGATAAGTGGTTACGCGATATTTACCTTGGTTACGAGTGTCCGCAGCTCTCAGGTGGGAGAGAGAGGAAGGGGAGGAAGGGGGAAAGACAGAGAGAGAGAGAGAGAGGGTGAGGGAGGGAGGAGAGAGAGACAGATCACGCGAGACTGGTTCTGGGCATGCTCAGTACTTTCTGGGCATGCTCAGTACAAAAGCAGGATCCTGCCTATCAGCATGCCAGCGTTCACCTGCGTTTGCGTGCTGTTTAGTCAGGATCCGGTGACATGCAGTATTTGGACGCAGCTCAAAAACGCTACAAGTAGCGTTTTTGAAACATGTTAAAAAACTGCAAGTCGCTGGATCCTCACTATAACGCACGCAAACGCAAGTGAACGCATGTTAACGCGAATCCATTGCAAATGCATTGAAATGAAAACGCATTTGCACTGGATCCGCTTTTCCGCTAAAAAAACGTTATGGACGGATGTTAAATAAACGTAGTGTGAAACCAGCCTTAAACATTGTGGTTACCTTTACTTAACAAAATTGCACTTTATATATGTAAAAATCATGTTTAGCCTTTAAGCCTAAGCCAGTTGCAGTGCTTAATATTAAAAACTCCTGTATTATTAAGTATGAGGGCACAACCTTCTCCCAACACATGAAGTATCTGGCATGCCTGGTTTTGGATGGCCAATCATTTTGTTCACTGAGATTAGCCACCATCAGACATATCAGCAGCTTTGTAAGGGGGTGTAAGGCTTGGCCACCCCAGTCCTGCAAACCGCCATGTAGTCATTGAAAGTGTAATGTTTGAATTTGATGTTATGGTGTAGTGTGTTTAAATAGCCAATAAGTGGCCACATTGTGCAAACTGCTTCCCTGGTACTTTCAGGCAAGGAAATGCAAAGAGGAGTCTAGCTAGTAAAAAGGGTGGATAGAAAGGAAGTATCAGGGGAGTCGCTGTGGGAAAGGAACAAGCCACATCTGAGAGATGTGAAGAGAAAAACCCCATTAACTATTAATTGGTGTGACCTTCTGGGTCGAATCCAAGCACTGGACACATGGGGTCCTAGAGAGGAGATGACTGTTCTAACTACGTCCCAAAGGTGTCGGTCGAGTCCTTGTGGCCCGAGCGGCGGCCATCCGCTGGCGAATAACCAATGAGCCCCCCCCAACCAGCGTAAGGTCAGTGGGCTCTTAAGAGAAGCGTGGGTTCTGATAAAATCGGGAAGAGGAGTGCTATCAAAGAAGGCCCCGTCAATGGCTACCAGCTAAATACATGTAGGTGGGACGAGGAATGACCGGAAAGAATATTTGATCCTGCCTTGAACAATGAAGATGAGTGAGGGGATAAGGGGCTCAGGAACTCCACCGGAAGCCCGACTACCAGGGAAATGGTCGGCCTGCAAAGTAGAAGTAATATTGGTTGCTTTTGGTAACCCCTCCGAGGAGCAAGAGAGTGCTATCAGAATGTTAAAGACAAGAGAATGTGTGACCAATGTAACATTGAAGCAAAGTGCCCATAGTGTATCTGCTCTGCAGTTATTACGTGACAAGACCAGTAAAGAATTGACTGTTTTTGAAAAGAACTCTGTGTCTGAGTGATGCCTGAAAGTACTGGGACCTGCTGCAGCCGGTAAGCGGTCCAGAAGATCGGGACCACCAGGGCCTCTGGCCCACCAGTGAGTACGATGCACCACAAGTCCCATAAAATATCCCCTTTCACTGTGGAGGTGGGCAGGGTGCAGACTGACACTACAGGGATGCGCAGCAGCCAGGATTGGTTCCTGCCGATGACTACAATTGCCCCGTTCCACCCCTACAGGCTCTTTCAAAAACAATGCGGGAACATGGCAGAACAAGTGCTCTTATTTATGGTAGACTTGGGGGAGATAGCTGCTGGCTGATTGATCGGGTAGAGTTGGGAAAAGTTAGGTGCCGACCAAACAATCATCCAAATCATTGTTTGGCTAAAGTATATGGAGGGCTTAAGAGTACTAAGATGGCAGATGCATGGGCCTTCATATCTCATCAGTGTTCTGCTGCATTGTAATTGATAATTAGCACATTGTGAGGAGGCCGCACTGTTTCCCATCACATCGGCTCATTGTGAATTCACAGCTCAGTACAGAACCTCATCGTAAAATGTAACACTGTTAACCTCATTACATACTGCAGACTGCACAATACTCCTCCATTTATCTGCAGTATAAAGGAAATCTGTGATGATGCTGAAGCGGTTGCCTAGAAACAGCCGTCGGCACAGTCACCTGCAAAGCAATGAGCACAAAAATTCAGGCTCTGAGATGTTCCCATTAACACCTCAGGGACAATTCAACATTTAGCCAAGAAAATCAAATTGATGTCTCCCCCTTGGAAAGCACGTCTGTGTGAACTGCGCAATATAAAGTCTGAGCTAGAGGAAGATGTGCTCAGTCTAATGCATCTCCTATCTATCCATCGTATTGATGTAATTATCATCTATCTATGGAAATCACAGGATCGATAGTCATGCTAATGATATGCAAATGAGAAAAAAATTCAAAACAACTTGATTTATTCAGTATAGAGTATAAGCGTCACATACAGAAATCCCCACACTTTCACATCTTGGTTGCTATCAATTAAAGCACCACTCCAGTGTTGTTAGGGTTTTTGTTTGGTTTTTTTAAGCGCTGGAGTGGCATTTTTAATGTAAGCCCACAGTCTTATACTCAATCTCCAGGAGTTTTCATGCTTTTTTTGGCACCACTTGATTCTCACAGCACTTTCTTGTGTCTGTAACTTCTGACTGTCACAAGCTTTCAATACAGCTCTGTGAGAGCCAGAACAAGGTCAAAACACGGCTCTCATAGAGTTGCATTAATTTGTGACCTCTGGAGCTCTCCAGCAAACAATGGAACTACTGGCAGGTCATAAATCGCTGGAGGCTGACAGGAGCGGCGGTGATATAAGATGAAGTCGCCAGAGGGAGAGTTTAAGTCAGGGGTCAGGGGACTTAGATTTATAGCCCTACTCCAGAGGCGCTATAAAAAAAAAATGCTGGAAGGATGCTTTAAATTATTAAATGGTTGCCTGAGGAATGTTCTGCAGTGCTGAATGTACTTGGGTAAAAAAATCGTCAAGATCCGCTGCTCGCAGCTTCCTTTGAAACGAAGTAATGAGTCTGACCAATAAAATCTTAGATGTGCTCGATTGGAGACCAGTCCAAATACCCTGCAGGCCATAGGAGCAAGTTTAGGTCACATAGGCTGCTCACAGTAGCACAAGTAACATGCAGCCTGGCATTGTTGTCTGGAAAAACGGCTCCTGGAACACTTTGGAGAAAAGGCCATCACCAAATCAATGTAACGCGGAGAACTTAGTGTACATGAAATGAAGACTAGAGGTTGTCCAGCTATCCTATATTATACCACCCCACACCATACTCATTGGAGTAGAATATGTGTGAAGTTCCATCTCAAGTGCCTTCATTACTTTGCCAACAGTCTCCAGATGGAGACCGAGACTACAATGGAAAATTAAGGCAGGAATAAAGGTTAATCCTTTTCACTAATGTGTCTTGCTTTTATCTTGGATGCATTGATAATTATCAATGTATCCAGTGCATCAAAGATTGGTCTGGAGACCACGTGCAATGCAAAATGTGGTTTCCATTTTTGTATCATTTGCATAGCATTATATGTCTATCCATCTACGTGATTTCTGTAAATCCACTTCTTTTCCTTCTTTGTGCTGCAATTGCACTGTTGAGGATTTTATTTATCTATCATCATATCTGCTTTGCACATTTTTTCAGAAAATATATAGTTTTCATATTAGATGCCAATCAGACATCCTTTTTGATTACTTTCTATCCATGTTTTTTCACAGAAACTATAATGGCAATGTGTCCTATATGGCTGTTCACAAGTCTGTGCAGATTTACGTACTAAGTGGCCCAACCCAAAAAAATGGAGACTTTCCCAATTTTGATCCAAATTACTAATTATAATAACACATATAAGTTTATACAGTCATATGAAAAAGTTGGGGCACCCCTATTAATGTTAACCTTTTTTCTTTATAACAATTTCGGTTTTTGCAACAGCTATTTCAGTTTCATATATCTAATAACTGATGGACTGAGTAATATTCCTGGATTGAAATGAGGTTTATTGTACTAACAGAAAATGTGCAATCCGCATTTAAACAATATTTGACCGGTGCAAAAGTATGGTCACCTCAACATAAAAGTGACATTAATATTTTGTAGATCCTCCTTTAGCAAAAAATAACAGCCTCTAGTCGCTTCCTGTAGCTTTTAATGAGTTCCTAGATCCTGGATGAAGGTATATTTGACCATTCCTGTTTACAAAACAATTCCAGTTCAGTTAAGTTTGATGGTCTCCGAGCATGGACAGCACGCTTCAAATCATCCCACAGATTTTCAATGATATTCAGGTCTGGGGACTGGGATGGCCATTCCAGAACATTGTAATTGATCCTCTGCATGAATGCCTGAGTAGATTTGGAGCGGTGTTTTGGATCATTGTCTTGCTGAAATATCCATCCCCTGCGTAACTTCAACTTCGTCACTGATTCTTGCACATTATTGTCAAGAATCTGCTGATACTGAGTTGAATCCATGCGACCCTCAACTTTAACAAGATTCCCGGTGCCGGCATTGGCCACACAGCCCCAAAGCATGATGGAACCTCCACCAAATTTTACTGTGGGTAGCAAGTGCTTTTCTTGGAATGCCGTGTTTTTTTGCCTCCATGCATAACGCCTTTTTATATGACCAAACAACTCAATCTTTGTTTCATCAGTCCAGAGGTTCCCAACTCCAGTCCTCAAGGCACACCAACAGTGCAGGTTTTCAGGATTGCCTTAGTATTGCACAGGGGTTGGAATAATCACCAGTGCAGTTGATTAAATTACCACCTGTGCAAAACTAAGGAGATCCTGAAAACCTGCACTGTTGGTGTGCCTTGAGGACTGGAGTTGGGAACCTCTGCATCAGTCCACAGGACCTTCTTCCAAAATGTAACTGGCTTGTCCAAATGTGCTTTTGCATACCTCAGGTGACTCTGTTTGTGGCGTGCTTGCAGAAATGGCTTCTTTCGCATCACTCTCCCATACAGCTTCTCCTTGTGCAACGTGCGCTGTATTGTTGACCAATGCACATTCACACCATCTGCAGCAAGATGAAGCTGCAGGTCTTTGGAGGTGGTCTGTGGATTGTCCTTGACTGTTCTCACCATTCTTCTTCTCTGCCTTTCTGATATTTTTCTTGGCCTGCCACTTCTGGGCGTAACAAGAACTGTACCTGTGTTCTTCCATTTCCTTACTATGTTCCTCACAGTGGAAACTGACAGTTTAAATCTCTGAAACAACTTTTTGTATCCTTCCCCTGAACAACTATGTTGAATAATCTTTGTTTTCAGATCATTTGAGAGTTGTTTTGAGAAGCCCATGATGACACTCTTCATAGGAGATTCAAATAGGAGAACAACTTGCAAGTGGCCACCTTAAATACCTTTTCTCATGATTGGATACACCTGCCTATGAAGTTCAAAGCTCCATGAGGTTACAAAACCAATTTAGTGCTTTAGTAAGTCAGTAAAAAGTGGTTAGGAGTGTTCAAATCAAGAAATTGATAAGAGTGGCCATACTTTTGCACCGATCAAATTTTGTTTAAATGCGGATTGCACATTTTCTGTTAGTACAGTAAACCTCATTTCAATCCAGAAATATTACTCAGTCCATCAGTTATTAGATATATGAAACTGAAATAGCTGTTGCAAAAACCCAAATTGTTATAAAGAAAAAAGGTTAACATTAATTTATTAATTAATTTGGGGTGCCCAAACTTTTTCATATGACTGTAAGTTGAGTTAAACACAGATATCATCCTGCTTGCCTCTCATTTCTGTCTGTTTTTCATTGACTGCTAGTAAAAGTTTAATAATATTGGCCTATTTTTTGAGTACAAGGAAAATCACAGAAGTCTGAATGAGACATCAAAAAGTCAGACCCCATTATTATCATTAGGGTCTGTTTAGTGCCATATGTGACAAATCTATCCGCTGCCTAAATTCCATTTTTCAGTTATTTTAACAGAGCACATAGACAGAACTTGTACCCTAGATGTGAACACAATTAAAGGACTTGTTCACACGTTACGTTTTTATTGCATTTTTTTTGTACTTCTTTCTGTGAGGTCACATCAAACAGCAGGTGTATGCGGCCCCTCCACCAACATTGCAGGACCTACGACGACGTATTACAGATGCTTGTGCAAACGTGTCACCTACCATATTGCACAACGTGCAGCAAGATACAGTATGCTATCCAGAGGCCACTGGCCACTTTAAGCATCAAAGCTAAATGAGCATTCAATGTTTGGGGGGGGGGGGGGAATCATTGGTTTCATATCATAGCATGTCTGTATGCAAGGTGTTGATTCGTATTGAATTGATTATGCCCTACAATTTTGTAATTCACTTTTTTTTCCCCTATCTCGTTCCATTTTCAAAGATAAAAATGCTAACTCCGTTATTTTCCACCAGGTGGCGCTATAGGTGGTTTCATTGCGTATCGCATGGGTACTTTACTATACCTAGACACCACTTCTATGCCTATAGCTGCCGCCGTTCTCAAGTTAATGGCGGTGGACAGGATATGGGTGAACACAGAGTGTGTGAGAGTGTGTGTGTGTGTGTGTGTGTGTGTGTGTGTGTGTGTGTGTGTGTGTGTGTGTGTGTATATATACATTATATATATATATACACACATACACACACGCGCTTACATCAGGGCACCTGTCCATTGTCCAGGATTAGAAAAACAATGCTTTCTGCCAAAAATAGCGCCGCACCTGTGCACAGGTTGGGTGTGGCATTGCAATATAGCCCTATTCACTTTACTGGTGATAAGATGCAGCTCAAAGAAGTTGTGGATATGTGGAGAGGTTTTGGAACAGGGAAACGATGTTTTCTTTTGTTCTTGTGCAAATATATAACCAACTGAGTTTTTATCCAACTGGGTGTGGTCATCAAGGAAATTCATATAAAGGGCCATGCCCACTTCACCAAAGAGAGCAGATTAACATATAGAGGAGAGGAAGGTCATATCTCATGAACGGAGAGGCACAAAAAAAAAAAAAAATCAGGGGCAGACATACCATTGATGCAACCTGTGCAGCCGCATAGGAGCCTAAGAGGTTAGGAATGGTGTATTCTGGTCAGTTATTGGGCTGAAAATGGCCCATATTTTGTTCTTGCACAGGGGCCATCTTCTGTCTGTGTCCGTGTTGGGGGACAAAAAAAAAAAATGGTAGATTAAGAAAAACCGTGATATTTCCAGCAAGTAAAAATCAACTTCATTATATCAAGATTGTGGTCCTCTTTTTTTAAATAAATAAATTTATATTAAATATATATATAATATATATATTCTCTCACACACATATATATATATATATATACATATTAATATATGAATATGAATGGATGAACATATTAAACATGGTGGATGTGTGCATAAGGAGTGTGATCACTAGTGATGTGTGAGCAATACCGTGCTCGGTATTCGAAACAAGCAGTTGGATGCTCGGACGGGCACGGCTCGAGTATTATGGACACCAGAGGGAAAACGCAAATATTTTTCTGGAAGGTCTTAATTAAAAGCTGCTTTATAACAGTACCAGCATAAGCTATTAGATTTCAGAAATCTCACACACATTAGTAGTTTTAGAAAAAAGAAAAAAAAAAAGCAAAGTGAACTGTTTTGTAATTTAGGAAGTAATATGGCTATATTCAATTGTAGAAGTGAAATATGTAAGTGAACGAAATGGGAAACAAACTTGCGGTGGTGTGTAAAAAGATATTGAGAGGAGTGTCTGTGACCACCAAACCACAGAAAAGTCGGTAGTATCATTTTGAAAATTTCATATCGAAGTGAACAAATTGTGTGTGCAATGAAACGCATAATAAAATCATGTTTAACCATTACTGCTGACCTTTTTACGACATCGCAGGAGTCCACTTCTAATTGAATTTTTGAAATGATCCGGCATTTAATAGAAAATTTAGTTTGAAGATCCAGCTAAAGGACCATAGGAATAATATGACTTGTCTTGCTCCTCCCCTTCACCGCTCCAATTGATTGGTCGATCTCTCCTTGAGTACTCGAAAGGGGAGAGACTTGTCAATCACCTGGAGCAGTGGCGGTTTCTTGAACCTATGCAATCAGGGTCTGATTTATGCCAATCAATCACAGACTGGAGCCTGCAGAGGGGCTGAGAAATCTCAGGGAGGAAATGCCCCAGTGTACTGTCCAGCCCCTGTGCACCCAAATCTGATCAGTAGAAAACTTAAAATGGTGATTAAAAAATCTGCCAAAGGGGATTTCTTCACCAAAGGTATTATTATAGTGCCATTATAGCCATATCTGTACTCTACAAAGCAAAACTATGCCAACAGGTTCTCTTTAAAAGCTGATGCAAGAACTACAGATGAGAGTGCGTTTGTCAGCCAATTTGGAGATTTGTGCATTGGGTCTCTCCTTATTGATCTTCTTGCGATATCCCGATCTGCTGTAAGGGAAGTTATGATTTAGTATGCAAGCGAACATTCACCCATCCATGTGTTGCATAGTACAGGCTGCACTGCACAAACCTGCCGCTGGTCTCCGGACCTGAACTTGACAGCTTTAGACATGTTTATGATGCTTTTCAGTTTGAGGCAAGAGACTCACGGTCAGTACTCCGCACCAGTGAGTGAAGTTGAATGTCTTAAAGAGGTTGTCCTCTACTTTTACCTTGATACCCTATCCTTAGGATAGGTCATCAATGTCAGAGCAGCCAGGGTCTGACACCCCGCACATGAGCTGTTCTCGGAGGCAGCAGTAGGCAATGCTCAGTTCCGGAGCTGCTCAGTCTTCTGATAGTGGCTGCAACTGGGTACAGCACCTCCTCCTATTGATCTGAATAGGAGGCGGACGTGCAGTACCCGGCCCCAGCCAGTATCAGAAGAGGACAGCAGGCAGCTGGAAATGATCAGGTCTGGAGCTGCTCCATTGCCGCCACCGAGAACAGCTGACCGGCGGGGGTGCAGGATGTCAGACCCCGGCTGATCTGACATTAATGACCTAACCTATGGATAGACCATCAGTGTAAACGTAATGGACAACTCCTTTAACTTGAGTCTTACCATTACCACAAAGCTTCCTCGTTATAATATGCATTAATACAATGTGAAAATACACAAAGGAGGCAAAGCACGGGTCACCAGAGTGACCATGTGTCAATTTAATGTTCTATCAGCTAGCAAGGATGAGAAATGCCCCAAATATTGTGCTCCCTAAAGGACTAGGAAAAAACTTATTTCCATGTCAAAGCTTTAACGGTACAGTCACGCAACGTTTTTGGCAGGTGTATTCTTCTGCAGGAAGAGTCTGAAGAAAAAAAAAAGCAACAAAAAACAGACAACGGTCAAAAGACTGAACATTATCATTTGTATGGAAAAATTATGTGCTGTGCCTATGCTCAGGCTGTTATTTGTGTTAACTGCTTCAGATTTCTAAAAACTCCAAAACCGTTAAATAAATGACGTCCATTCTTCTAGTATCTTCCACTTGGAATACGCTCCGTACTTCACAATACAAGTCAACGAGGACACTCAAAACATGGCCAGACATCTTGTAGAGAGTTTGGCATAGTGTTTACTTAAAAATAACACTAATTGGTTTCTACAGTATTCAGTAGATGTCACAAAAATCATAGAAAAACACTCCAAAAAACCTCCCAGTGGGCAAAACTAATAGGAAAAAAAGCTCAGTAACAAAAAAAAAAAAAAAACAAAGAAAAAAAACAAACCCCAGGCAAAGTGGGAAAAAAAAAACGACTAAAGAGATGCTTCATAAAAAAAAAAATAAAATGCTAGCAGCTTCTCCTTGAAATTTGCACAGACCCCCAAAACTTGAAGGTTCTGCTTAATTGCTGCTCTAAATAAAATAATAAAAATAAGACACACTAATGGGTCCCCCATTAGATTTTACCTGCGTCTTTCCCACCTTGCATCATATTCCATTGAGGGGCCTCTGGATTCACGAGGTGCTTTGGCAATAAATCTTATTCAATCTGCATGCTTTTAGATCAGTCTGTTTTTGTGTAGTTTAGATATTTTTCAGATACATGAAGGTGCAGACCGGTGCTCATTCATCAGCAGAGTGGCTCATTAATGCGCGCCATTAAGTCATCGATGATGACAGTTGGGGATGTGGCGCCAATTATATCATCAATCCTACTGCCCTCATAGTTCCTATCAACCTCTGTGAAAAGCGGTTTATATAAAGAACCGGTCAACTCATGTACAGTTGATCAGAAATCTGCCCATGTAAACACACAAAGGCCTAAGTTTAACATCAGTGACTTTCACTTAGGTTGGAGTCCCACTAGCATATGCAGAATCGGACTGGCTACATGAGGAACCTCCAGTAATAGCAGGCCTGGCTGTGGTTACCTGCACTGAACTCTGAACAGCTCCAAAGACTAAAAAAGCTAGGAACATAAGGGCATAGAAGGACAGGGACTAACTGCAGCCACCTGTCCATGGGAAGCTATGTAGTCCCTCATTGAATGGACAGGCATCTCATCTATGCCTTGTCAGTCTCTGCCCTTATTCACATTGATGTCACGGACACATGGTAATGTTTTAATATTAGAGTAGCACCGTCCCAACTGGGTACCCTTGCCACAGTGGGATGGTTTTTGCACTTTTTGATCAAACAGTGCTGCCTAAGTGCCCTATATTATTTAATTTAATACCATTTACTACTAAGGTATATGCTTACTTTGTATTTTCTCTTGGGCTTAGTCAGTAGAACAGGTACATGTTGCATCCTTGAAAACCACTGCTAGAAACATGTACATGGATTAACCAATGTCTGAATGAAGCATAATGGGGCCGACCAATCACCTGCAGTGGTCATATGCAGGGTGCCTGTGACCAAGGGCCAAAACCATATGGATGGATAGATGGATAGACCAGTGGTAAGGTTTTTAGTGGCATTTTCTTCATATCACCACTCTGATTTTACATCAAGGAAATCAAATGGTTAATACATCCCAAATGATACATGGCATAGACATTAGAAATCATTTATACAATGCCATACTCCATATTCAGAGACCAATGCAACAGCAATTCAGTGCCAAACTTCAATTTCATGGCCTGAGCTGCTGGGATTGTGAATATTCAGGGGCATTTATACACTTTACCTTGTATATAAAAAAAAAATTAATAATAATTATATAATAGATCAATAAGGTGTATATTACATGGACCTGTGTGTTCTCTAACCACCTGTACGCTTCCCTTATCACAGTCACAGATTCTTGCATCGGCCTCGGGGTTACAAGAGACTAATTAAAAAATACAGTAAGCCGGGGATTGAATGATCAGATTCTAAAAACACATTATTTTCCACAGGGTGAAATTACGCTCCACTTCACCCGTAATTCAATTATATTCCATGACACAAGCCCCAGCCCTTGATGTATGCACCAATTCATTTACTAGAATACTAACAATTGCCGTGCTCCAGTGAAAGGATAACACTGCGTCACTATAGCTCTGACCTATTGCTCCATCCGCTTTCTTCCTCTCCAGGAACAGTAGAATGGAAGCAATTGTAAAGAGCCAAAGGCTATAAGAATAAACAGGGAGAAACCTGCGTGCCTGAAGGAATGGACACAGGAAAGGCCTATTAGGAGACTGTTACTCCATAGAGGAGGCGCTGTGAGATGGTTCTCATAGGCCAGCCATGTAGTACTGTTAACCAGCACATAATATGTTAAGTCAAACATGAATCATTTTATTTTGCCATTTTTATAACTTTCAGATAATGCGGAATTATGGAGGAATTGGAATATGCTCTAATACTGCCATCTAGTGGACTAAATAGAACACTGCATTTAAAGCAACTGTCAGCACAAAAGAACTGTTCAAACCAAGCACAGGTGCTCGGAGCCCCCTTTGATGTGGTCAAACCATTCAGAATACCTTCCTACCGATTTGTTTTCTATCGCTGTCCTCTTCCTTGATTGACAGGTCTGGCGTTACAGGAGCAGAGAAGGGCAGCAACAAGTTGGAAGGTGAACTGAACGGTTTGGCTAAGCCAAGGGTGCACGGGACAGCTGTGCTTGGTTTGGACGGTCATTTTGTGCTGACAGTGTCCCTTTAAATAGAGCTATTTACGTTGTAAATTTTTTCATTATGAAGATGTTGTGGGCGGGCGCCGCTGCCGCTTCTCTCTCTCGAGGGCCTGCTCGGATCCGGGTTACTGCTACGGCTCAAGTGGTGACCGAGCCCGGGCTCACGGCCGCCCGTCCTCACAACCGTCGGAAAGGGGATATTTACAAGGGAGGTTGTTGTGTCTGTGACGCCACCCGTGGGTTGCAGTGAGGGTTGTTGGCACCGCCACTGCCTGTTGATGGGGCACCCGGGGCGGATAGAGCAGGGCAGCAAGATGGGATCCCCTCCATGGATAGGGAAGGTGTAGTTCCAGGGCCCGCGGATCAAACACTGGAGTGATGGCTGCTCTAGGTGGCGCGCCGGGCCGGGGGACAATGGTGTACTCACAGTTCAGTAATTTCACACAAGTCCAGTAGTAAACCAAGTTGCCAGTGGCCGGCTGCCTTAGGAGGGTGCACTCAGGTCCCGCACCCAGGTTAATGAACAGGTGTCACTTCCTCCTGCACTTAGTGTTTTTCTTTCCTTTTGGACGATTTTGCATGGAACGGAGAAGTCCACTCCCGGTTCTGTGTGTGTTGGAAGCTGTGGCCCGCGAAAGCTGACCCTTGGGATCTCAGTGGGTTCTGACGGACACCCTATCCCCTGCATTGGGCTTCCGTTTCGCTCTATCTGGGCAGTTAATGAGACGTCTGGAACCTTGTCCCTGGCTGGTTAATTGGAGGGGGGGGGGGGGCTTGCAACCTTCCTCACCCTAGCGTCCAGGCACCCAGACTGTGCACAGCCTCCGGACCGGATTCCCGCTGTCAGCACCGGCTGGCTACAACCCTGCCCCGGTCCAATTTAGGTCTCATGCGACCGGATCTCCGTCGCCTGTGGCACTGTTCACTGTCTGCCACCTGGCCGAGTAGTCTAAGGGCCATTACCCCTGACTACAATGCCACTGTCAGCTTCCTCTGACTGCACTTCACTCCTACTTCAACTTCCAACTTCAAACTACACTCCTGTCAAGACTTGATTCCAAACTGAACTGACGTGTTCCCGCCTCTAACACCTCAGGACCCCTAGGTGGGCGTTCTCATCCGCCTGCTCCTGCCCACTAGTGTGTCCCTATTGTCATGAGGGGGTGGCTAGAGTTTAATGGCTGTGTATTATGCCTAAGTGCGGGTTTCTGGTGGTAACAAGGAGACTGTACACCTTTGTAACTACCTGGTTTTGCCAGGGTGTCACAAAGACACTAGCAGATATTAACCACTAGAATGGTAACCCTGACCGTAGCCATGGCTAAGAGTTGAATGAACATTCAGACTACCACTTATTTTCCATAGCAATATGGAGAGAAATCAGAAGTTCTTTCATTATGGACCCTTCTGGGGGCAAAATTCTTCTATTTTTTGCCTGGATGGTTTACACTTCCTAAACTCCATCTACTCATCATTTCCCAATGTCTAAGGCTATGTGCACACGTGGTGGTTTTTTCATGCATTTTTCCTTGCTTCTTTTAAAATCAGTAAAAGCAAGGAAAAAAGATGCCAGCAAAATCTATAAGAATCGTGACTTGCTGTGCAAACACGGCTGCTTTTTTCTTGCAGATTTTGTTGCTGAAAAAACAAGGATAACCACTGTTTCTACATTTTTTTCCAGCGTTTCTATAATCCCCTGCAATGCTTTATCACTACAGTGGATTATATCGCAGCACTTTGCCTCACGTACAGCATGGTGTGTGAAACTCTCCGTAGCTCAGTAACACGGGGTAGTCATGGTGACGACACAGGGCTACTATGGCAGTAATCGGGTTCCTGCAATGCAATCACAAAGACCAGATTGATTGTCAGGGAGAGGTGCCTTCTGAATGCTGCGATCAGGCAGTTTAAACCCTCTGGATGCTGCGGAGTGGCGCAGGCACTGCACCGGGCAGTGAGCTGGATCCCGGCTGTAACATCAGCCGAAGACCCTTGCGGCGATTGCGGGGGTACAGTGCCTGAACCCCAGTGTTAGCCATGACAAACGTACAAAAAGCAGGAAAAAAAAACAAGCAAATGCAAAAAAAAAAAAAAAGTGCCATTTTCCTGCCGAAACATGCTTTTTACATGCAGAAAAGAAGCACATAAAGCAACATGTGCACATAGCAACCTACAACTATTGCAAATATAAACGAGACACACATGGTCTCTCACCATTCAGCTGTGGCAAACTGTCCCATGCAAATCTATTCTGTACACAATGGTAACAATGGTAAGGCAGGCATCAAAATAGCCATTTCCAGGAGAGCGTTTTATGGCATAAGCCCTGTGGACTCCCCTACACAGTCCAAATCTTGAGGCCTCTCCAGCAGATTGTTTCCGAATACGATTTTAAATGAACCATTTTAAATACACCAATTACATTTTATTAAACCCAACAAAAATTAAAGTCAAGTTAAATCAAATTTCATTATACGACCCCCAGATAAGGTATTTAACTAAATCCGGTCTTGGGCGTGGCCTCTATATAGTGGTCTGTGCTCAGACGCTTCTACTCATGAATGTAGTATCTAGTGTCGGTGAGAACTCACAGCCACTTACCTCTCCTTCAGTCCCTGTTCTGGACAATCACGCAGTTATCACGTTCCCAATCAGATCGATGCTCCGACTCTACTACTCATTCTTGAATACACCCAACAACAGCCAAAATATTATTTCACTGCAGCTTGCCGTGATTATCACATTAGAGCACCGTTGCTCCTGGTGGTCTAAAAGGTCAGTTGATCAGGAGAGGACGAGGATTGTAAATTTATTTCAAAATCAAATATTTAATAGTTTTCATCAGTTGCGCAGGCTCCAAAAAGAGATAGGACTCATCATTCATCAATACCTACTATGCCAAATTGGTAATCCAGCACTGCCTAGCAAGGTTATTTCTATAAGTAAGGTATTCACTGCAACTGGCTTTTTTTGGAAGAGCTGACCATTCCTCTTTAAAGAAAATCTATCAGAAAGCTTTTACTCCCTAAATTACCTAAAAAGACAAGTCCAGCAATACCTTAAAAGGGAACCTATCAACAGGTTTGAGGCCTATAAGCTGCGACCACCACCACTGGGCTCTTCTATACAGCATGTTACAATGCTGTATATAGGAGCCCAGGCCGATCTGTAGAACATAAAAATCACTTTATAATACTCACCTAAACGGTCGGTGCAGAGCAGATGGGTCAGATGGTGTCTCCGTTCTCCGGGTGTGGTGCCTCCTTTTCCGGCTTTGTCCTCCTTCTTCTGAAGCTAGCGTGGATAACGTGTCCAAGGTCAACCACAATAGCTGGCATTGAGGTTCCGCGCATGCTCACTAAAATACTTTGATCTGCCCTGCTCAGGGCAGATCAAAGTGCATCTGTGCAGGACCCCAGTGTCTGCTTGTATGGATGACGTAGGAAGCGTCATCCACACTCGCTTCAGAAGCCAGACAAAGATGGCCGAAAGAAAACGCGCTGGTACCAGAGACGCCCATCTGACCCATCTGCACCGCACCGACCGTTTATAATACTTACCTAAAGTCATTTTTATGTTCTAGACAGGGGCCTGGACTCTTATATACAGCATTCTAACTTGCTGTATATAAGAGTCCAGTGGTGGTGGCTGCAGCTTATAGACCCCAAATCTGGTGACCTGTTCCCTTTAACATGACCAGTGCATTCCACCGTTAAGAAATCAGTGTTTAAATATATAAATGAAGCTCAAAGACTACAGCCTCCATCACTCCAGCTCTATTCTCCACACAGCGATTCTGCTTGACAATCTGTATCCTGTGTGAATACAGGAGGAGGACGCGGCTCTGGGCAGGGTATAGAGCTGGAGTAACAGGAGGCTTTAGATCTACAAATAGATCTTCAACCTCATGTTCAGGTCAATTAAAACACCAATTTCTCAAGAAAGGAGGAACGGACAGGTCATGTAAAGGTATTGCTGGACTTGTCTTTGATACAGATACATGCACATAGTAATCGCTTATAATTGGGTTTTTTTAGATGGGGGCGGGAATGGTAAAAATTCCTTTATCTATAAGATAGGGGATAATAAATTTGGTGGTGACCCAGATGGTCAGACAACCAACAGTTTGGAGAGAAGAGCCCCGTGTGAATGAAATAGAGGTTGATCATGCACAGCTCCACGCCTTTCACTTTCTGGGAACGCAGGAGATTGCCAAGAGCTGCGCTCCTCTGGTCTTCAGCCCTCTCCAAGAATGAAGGTAATGGCCGTGCACGATCGACCTCTGCTCCATTCACACAGGGCTCTTCAGAGCCTCAGTTTGTGAAATTGAAGAGGGTCTGAGTGGTCATAACCCCAGTGATGGGTGATAACTTCCAAAGTTGGTAAAAACCTTTTAAGGCCATACGCAGCTTCAGTTCTAAATAAATCAGATAAGCCTTTATAATTGCCATTTTACATTTTCCTACTAGCACTTGATACAAGAGCTTACTACAAGTTTGGTTTCACATAGTATCACAGAACGAGAAGGAACCATGATGAACAGACCGGCCCAGACTCCTAGGCCTATAAGAAGCACAAGGCCGGTACATACATATCCCGGCACATGCTCTGACCCTGTGTCAGTGTGGTTTACCCTAAGGCCAATTTAGGTCTCCTGCACATACATGACCCAAACTCACACACAGGGCAATATGCAGGTTTATAGACCAGTGAGATGAAAATGGGACATGCCACATTCATTATACAGTATTAACACACAGTGATACATTAGCAGCTACGAACAGAAATCTACAGCAGTCCGAAACAAAAGTCAGTCTCCAAGAAAATAAGATTTAATATTTAAATTGTTGCTGATAATATCTGGAAATAAAGCGATCTGATATCGGAGGTCCGGTCTCTTGCACAAGGCCACATCACAGCTCGGATTCACACAAAAAAAGAGTTTACATAAAAGGTACCCAACAAATAAATGCTGCATGCTCCAAACTCTCCAGCTTTGGGAAGGCATCCTCCCAAAGAAGCAGATTTTTGGGGGGGATTCTCTCCTTATGTCACCAGACCTAGCCTATACGGGCTAAGTTCAGTAAATGCATTTTTTTCTCCCCTTCTTCAAACCACACTGAAGGCATATGTAAAATTAAGAAAGGAGGTCAGAAACCCCTTTGTCACTGGACCTCTTAAAGGGAAATTGTCAGGTGCCATATGCACCCAGAACCACGAGCAGTTCTGAGTGCATATTGCTAATCCCTGCCTAACCGTTCTTGTATACACTAGCATAGAAAAAGATCTTTAGAAAATGTATTTCTAAAGATTCTTTATGATATGCTAATGAGCCCAGGGAGTAGTCATAAGGGCGTTAGTTCCTGCACTCATTCTACCCTCTTAGCATGGCAGCACACCAACAGGAGCGCATCAACATGCTATTCAATACCCACTGTCATCATCGGCAGTGGTGCGAGTACCTGTGTCCGTGGCACCGCCTAAGAACATTGGGCTTAGGGTCACTGCGCATGATCAGAAGTCCCTGGAACTTCTGATCATGCGCACTACACCAGTTTAAAACCAGGATGCATACACCCGGCTTCATAGTGTGCATGACCGGAAGTCTGGTGATCATGCGCACTGAGCCAAAATCTAGTGTCGGGCGTGGTGGCAGCAGAGAGGTGAGTATGACCATGCCTCTGACCCTGCGCATTCATTAGCATGTCAGCACACCTACAGGAGCATGCTTACATGCTAAGGGGGCCAACTAGCCAACGGAACTAACGCACCGGGGACTATTCCCTGGCCTCATTTTCATATAATGGAGGATCTTTAGAAATACTTTCTAAAGATCTCTCTATGCTACTAGATACAGGGACGGTTAGCCAGGGATTAGCAACATGTACTGCTCGTGGTTCTAGGTACATATTGCACCTGACCAGTCATATGCTTTAGTGAACCTAACTATACCATGGACCACAGGATGCTCTATAGGAGAGCAATTCATGTGGAGAACAGTTCCCTAATGGTGTCCCAATGGAGCATTATTATAAATGGATAATCTTGCTCACTGTCAAATAGAGGGGTGTAGATATTTTTATTTTACTTTTTACCTCCTTTTTGTGCGTTGCTATAACCTCTTTTTTTTTTTTTTCTATGTTCCTTTTTATGTAGTTTTATGCTTCAATCTCTTTTCCTTTTTCTGGCTTTACTATAATCTTCATATTAACCTATCAAGAATTGTGCAGAAACCGTCAGTTATCTCTTGTTTTCTGCCTCTGTCATTCATTTACTGTCATGGTAATGAGCTCCTTCAGCCATGCTTATGTGCCTTCTGCTTTCTTTGTTAGCTTTCATTCCTGCTGCTTTGCCTTATAACACGTGACTGTCAATATTTCTCTGGGTTGGTCAAGAGACCAGTCTTTATACTATTTAAAGATCTCTGCATGGTGTCCTGATTGCACGACGCTAGAGCACGGCCCTGCTTGTATTTCTTGTATCACATAAGGTATGGTTTATAGGTCCTTAGATCTTATGTTTCTATTTGTGACACGTGGTGCTAACTCACTTATTCTTTGTATAGGTGTTTTGCCTCTATTTATATGCCGATTCCCAGCTTTACCAGGTATTTGTTCATATGGTTTTAGCTGTTAGGCTATGTGTCCACGGGACTATGTATCTACGGATTTTGCTGCATCAAAATCCGCAGCTTTCCCGCAAAATCCGCACCTTTTCATAGGTGCGGATTTACTGCGGATTTGATGTGGATTTTTTTTTTTTTCCAATTTTATAGCCAAAATCCGGACGAAAATCCGCAGCAATAATTGACATGTTGCAGATTTTTCCGGACGAAAATCCGCACGATTTCCGCTGCGGAAAAATCCGCAGCGTGGACACAGCATTTCCCAAATGCCATAGAAATGGCTGGGGAGTAGCTGTGCTGCAGATTTTCGGGAAATCCGCGGCTTTTCCGTGAGAAATCCGCGGCAAAATCCGCGCATTTTCCGCAGCGTGGACACATAGCCTTAGATTTTTTTTTTTTTCCCTTTTGTTTTCTTTTTCCCTTTTTTCTCTTTCCTATTTTTACTTTGGTTTTTGTGTTTTGTTTTAATTTTTTTTCCTTCCTTACATTCCTAATAGGCCTGTCACATGGCTTTTTCTTTTATTTTACAGCCTTACCGGTTATACAGACCTCTATAGATGCACACACTCTGTGACCCAGTAAACTTAGGTACATGGGCGCTTACAGTCATTTTTCATGATACACCTATACTTTTTCGTTCTATTATATTATTATGATCCAGTGGCGACTTATTGTAATTAAAATGATGTTATATATGGATCTTAAAAAATACATATATACTAATTGTTTATTCTGTTATTTTGTTTATGCAGTCCTAATTTTTTGATAAAGGCTATTTAATGCCGAAAACGTTCATGAAATGAATGAAGGTTACAACTCGATATTTTGCAAATGAGTGAAGAATTATAATAATAAAAATAATTATAAAAACCACCATATCTGTTTCTTTCTCGTTTGGGTGTGCCAGGGCTACGCTTTTCAGTCCCAATGGAGCAGACAAAAATACAACAGAAAAAAATAAATCTCAGTATGGCCCAGTACAAAATAGCAGCACATCTACTGGTGCCCATCATGGAGCTGTAGTATGGCCATGTGCATGAGGCCCTACCGATATTTATTCATAACTTAGGAATTGTGTTTATAAGGGTAAGGGTATGGCACTTGTTGATTCATGCCTTGGGTATGTAGGTGCCATATTGTTAGTCTATTGGTCTTCACACTTAAATATATAGAAATGGATCCGGTTGAAATTTATACCTCAATGGTCAGTTTGGCAAATCTGTACTGAAAGGAGGTAAGGTTCCTAATTAATACAAGACCGGTCTTGTCTTGAGGTTGACCAGATAACATGTGTGCTAGTCCCGTTAAACTAACAAATCCTAAAGCCTCACCACAACCCACTGCCATGGAGAAGTCTCCTTGGGTTACATAACCTAGAAGCAGCCGATTGCAGTGACCGGTGAGCTCCGGGAGAGGACTAGGCCAGAGTCCTAGCGTCAGGTCAGCACTACACAAGGCCTCTTCTGTAGCATCACTTCTATCGTTGTTTGTCTTTTTCTTCATTTTCATTTTCTTTCTGTCCTTCTTAAGTTTCAATACTTTCTTCTTAAAATGATCCCCATGTTTTGGCTCCACAGGACCAGCGAATGACTTGTCTTGTTGTAGGTGAAGGAGGTCCTGTTCGGATGGCATACAGATCAAGGAGTGGAGCTCGGGACTACCCTTAGTCATCATTGAGAGCCGAACCCAAACCAATGACCGTGGGAAATCAGACAGAAGGGAGCCCATCACACCAGACAAGTCTTGTGAATGCAGATCTTGCATTCTTTTATTTCCACATTTAACTGGAGCAATAAGGGCAGAAAGCATCTTCAGGATCTTTTTGCTCCTAAAAAGGAAAAGAAAGAAAAAGCATACTTATCCGATCAGGATTACCCTCACAAACTGTCAAAAGGGACCTGTCAGGCGATTCATGCTGCCTAAACCGATGGCAGCACAAATCATAACTTGGCTGCACAACTTCAGATTATTCTCCGAAATGTTACGGCATTTCAGAGAAAATATACGTTGAATATCTGGCTGGAGATTATAGACGGAGGGATGGTCAAAGCTGGCGATGCCCCTGGCCAGCTCTCCCCATAGGTGCTAGAGGTAATTAGCAGGTCTCTTCCCCATGTATGCACCACAACAGTTCATGGAAGGTCATAAAAGCCTGCAATGCTTGCTGCTCGCTGGTTTACAGGTTTGGGCCTCTTTCACACATCCGTGAAAAACCACGCACGTTTTTCACGGACATGTCAAAGGTGCTTTTGCCCTCCGTGAGCCATGTTTATAGCACAGATAACACACAGATAACGGAAACTTTCTACTCACCTGTCCCTGGCGTTGCTCTCCGTGGTGCGGATATTCGGTCTCCGGTCCTGCAGACTCCCCGCCGCTGCTGCTTCCGGCCGCAGTGAAGTGAATATGCAATGAGCATAATGAGCGGCGGTCGGAAGCAAGTGACAGCAGCAGCAGAGACAGGAGGGCTGGAGAAGGTGAGTAAAGTTTTTTTTGGTTTTTTTTCTCAAACACGTGTGTTTTCTCCAGCGCGTGTCACACGGAACACCTCCGTGTGGTCAGTTTGCGTTCCATGTGACACCCGTGATGCCGGAGAAAAACGGACATGTTGACGTGTGGGACACACGTATGCTCCACACGTAAACCGGGTCCATGGCAGAACACGCACGTGAGCGCAGACCCATTGATTTTAATGGGTCTACATGTGCCCGTGTCTCCGGTACGTGAGGAAACGGACCAAACACGTACCGGAGACACGGACGTGTGAAAGAGGCCTTAGGCAGCATTAAACGCACAAACCAGCCACCTCTGATAGGATGCAGAAGTGGCCAAATACCAAGGCATAGAGCAGGAAAGTAAGAGTCCTATTCTACAGAATAGAATTCTACCGTTAAAAAGTCTACAAACCTAACTCCTATCTGGAATAACTCTGGATTAATGGAATTACAGCCTCTGGAAGGGGTTTGGGGTGTGAAATCACTACCAATTCTATCTTAATGGTATTTTTGCGCTTTTGAAACTGGAGTTTAGTTTGCGCAAGTTCAATTTACTTAAGTTCCTACAACCGATGCACGCCATAAAATCCCGGGAAGTGGTATCTGACCTCTCCATCTCATCTAAGGGATTACTCCACTTTGTGGTTCAGGGTATAGCTGCTAAGAGCATTATTTCTTTATTGTAAAACTGAAAATTTAGGGGATCCTATGGCCCTAGTTATAGCCAATTGGGAAAGATGTGGGTAATACATCTTTGGAGGAATGGGAAGATACCTTGAAAGCAATAGGAACGGTTTTGATCAACACTGCCTAGAGAAGATCTCAACTGTTTCTTATTCACAGAGACTACAGAATCCCAAAGATATTATGCAGGATGGGTCTCAGAATAGACGACTATGGTCCACGTTGCGGGGTGAGGGGAGCAGGCCTAATCCATAGGTTTTGGTCATGTTCGCAGTGAACAGAGTTGTGTGAAAGTGTTGGTAGACTAGTTATGGAGGCTTATGACATTCAGATCCCATCTAGTCCTAAATCCGGTGTCTTGGCTCTAGTAGGAGATACTGGAGATTCTTCATTCGGTTAAGATGGCCATTTCCAAAATATTAGACCAAACAACGAAAGCTATTGCCAAGTATTGGTTAGCAAGTGCTCCTCCATTAATAGATGAAGTTTTAAGATGTCTGAACAACATAAAAAAGGGTATGTATTAAAAAGAGGAGCAACCGATAAATGTGTGAAACAATGGGGTGCATTGGGTCAGCGGTTTAGAGACTATATCCGCAGAATTGGCAAATGATGCAATTTAAGTTACTTTAATGAATATTTTAATCGTTACGCTGGAAATCCTATGGTTTATTGCACACTGGATAGGAAGGAAAATTGTATACGGTTTCATTTCTTTTATGTGAGCAATGCTTGTGTATGCTCACACTATACAATGTACTTGTGATCGCAAGTGGTTGTGCTAGTCAGTTTAATAAAAC